>NW_012103354.1:2788498-2825864 GCF_000951045.1 Mandrillus leucophaeus
TAGAACAGCGCGGGCTGTGTGAGCAAGCAAGCATGGAGTCTGGCCACTGTGCATGGCCAGGGATGCTGACTGTGCAGCAGGGCAGGCAGATCCAGGCACTGACACAGGTGCAGGCTCTGTGCAAGGCTGCAGCTGGACCACATGTGCCACACATGGCTTCCACTGTGGGCAACCATGTCTGGAGAAGGGAACACAGTGACACCCAGAAGCCTGGAGATGCCAGGAACTGCAAAGCCCCAAAGAGGGTGTCACTACTCTGGCTCAGGGAGACCCTAGGTCTGGGCTTCCTGAAGGGTTACTGTGCTTCTCTCCTTCTTATCACAAGCCACATAGTGAGTGGAGGGCATGTTTCAGTCCTGTTTATATTACAGCTCCTTCAGTTCTGCCATTCAGAGGCTCCAGAGTTCTTGTCCTGCATCCAGGAAGAATGAGGTAGGCAGAAAACTGGAGGGTAAGGCGGAGACGAGCTTCAATGAGTGACAGAACGGAACTCAGGAGACCTGAAAATGGATAGTGCCTTTCCACAGGCCATGCCAACGAGTGCCCAGCTCTCAGCAGTGTCCAGCTCTCAGCAGAGAGGAGAAGTGCAGTGGTTACTTCCTTTCCACATCTGGTAGTCCTGACATCTGTACAAGTCTGGCTGAGTCCAGGGTTTTTATGGGCTCAGAATGAAGGAAGTGAGTACTGATTGGTCCAAGGATAGCCATGAGCAGGCCCGGAAAAAGTACCATAAGTTCTCACTCTGGGCCAAGGACTCCACCTGGAGCTGGCAGCTCAGCCCCCAGGCTTCAGGCCGTCCTGGCTTCAAGGTAGGGTTTCACCTGGGACCTACCCCTTTCTTCCCAGGAGCCTGTCTGCCTCCTGTCCTCAACATGCCATCCACAGCACCCAGGCTGTTCATGCTGAGGAGTGCCTGTAGGCCTGCACCGAGCTACCCTCAGCCCACCCCTGGCCTCTTTCCTGGACTCCTCAGTGCCCAAAGTCTGGATGGGGCCAAGGCAACTGGAGGACTAGCGTATCAGCACCGCCCTGAGTGCACACACTCCCAGCGAGGTCACTACGGCACCTGGGCTCGGTTCAACTTTACTCCAGAATTAGAGCAAGTGCCAGAATAAGGGAGAGGCCAGGGAGTGGGAGCAGGCAATTCTGAGCCTGTGGGGATAGGGGGCTTCCTGGGCCCCCAAGAGTGCAGGGATGCCCAGGCCTGAAGCCATGGCTGAGTGGCTGCAGCTGTGCCTGGGAGGGCAGGTCTCCCCTTGACAGCTCAGTAAGGGGAGAGGCTCCTGCCTGTTCCCAGCTCCCAGGAATCCCACCAAGTCCAACCCCTGCTGTACCTCCCCCGCTGAAGCCAGCATCTTGGCAACAGCTATTCCAGATGGGCCACTGCTGCCATCAGTAGCATACCATACAATTGCATTTATCTCTTGGGTTTACTGATTATATTTTACTTATCCTATCTAGAATTGTACTCAATAAGGTCAAGCGTTTTGTTTCTTTTGTATATTTATTTATACCTATCCACCAACAAGTGGGACAAATGCAGGTTAATGACTAGTAATTCCTTGATAAATGAAGAAATCAATTATGATTTCTGGAAGTACATTGTTGAAACAGAGGAAAACTATTGTTAATTGTATGTTTTCTCCATTAACCTTACTAAATACTGTATTACTTCTAATATATTATTTTAAATTCTCTAGGTAAACAGTCAAATCACCATCAAAACAAAAGATAATCTCTCCTTTCCAAGTGTTTATATTTTAATCTCTTCTTTCCAAGTGTTTATAAATAATTAATGCTTTTCTCTTAATATCCATACTTCTGAATCAACCTAAAACATATGTGTCTTTACCAGCCTGCTGATACAAATAATAGACGAGTCTTACATTTTGATATCCTAGGAACACAAAGAAAAGTCAACAGCAATTTTCAGGGCAATACCTGTCTTGTTTTAGCCCTCGTTCCTACTGCATTTAACTGAACAGCTAGTCCCTGGTTTCATATATTGTTTTTACTTTCTCTCTTTGAACATGGTCCTCATGTTGTTTCTGTGGATCAGTCTTGAATCTCTTTAAGAATATGAATCATGTATTTTTTTGTTTCCATTTCTTGCTGTGATCCCTTGTAAGCAAATCCCAGAAATAAATAAGCTCCAATCCCAACTAAACAACACTGACATCACTCCTAGTGTCCAGATGGGTGGATATTATTATCCCTACTGGAGAAACACAGTAACAGAAACTCAGTGGGTTAAAGCCACTTGCTCCATTACAGCTTTTCTGATATTTTTATATAAAAACCCACCTAAAAATTCCTCAAAGTGAATATAAATGTAGAAAAACTTAAATTTTTATAATCCATACATCTGAAGTCATATTATACATTATAAAATAGAAATAATGTATGAAACAAATTATTAAATAAATTATACTACAGAGAATTTGACATTTAAATTGAAATAATTAAAAAAATTCAACTGATGATCTTATTCATTTGGGATCATTTTCCCTTTCTAAACTACTATCATAATCTACCAACTGATAAAACTATTTCTTGCATGTCTTGATTGTCTCCATCCAATCCATTATTTCCACTTTCTAAAATAAAAATGTACACTCATGTCCCCCTCAAAACACACACATAAAAGGATATGAGTCCCTGCCTTTTGCAGCAAAATTCTAAAATGGGTTCTTTTTGATTAGATTAATTTCAACTTAACTTTCTTTCCATTACTGCTCACCATTTCTAGACATATATATGTGTGTATATAATATATGGTACTTTCTAAAAAGCGCTGTATTGCCTTTGCACATATTGTTTTCACTCCAGGCAATGCCCCAAACCTAGATATCTTCTACAATTCCCCCAGGATCCAGGTCAGATTACTTCCTTTATGAAGATTTCTGTGTAAATGGAAACCCAAGGATTGCAAGTGACAGGATATCCAAACCTTAATAGATTTGGCAAAGGCAAATTCTCTGACTTTGTAAGTCAAAGCTGACCACCCCATTCTCTACACCCCACTTTACACTGAACTGTGTCTCAAATTTAATCCTTTTCTTGGAAGAAAAATATTAGAAACATATCTTATTTCTTGATATATTGAAATTTCACAGCATGATTTTTGGTCCATGGTTCTTAAATAATTGCATCAATCTACATAAAACTTTAACAAATTGAATTTTAAATTTGAGGAATGGAAAGAAAAAGAGATATAGGAGAAAGAAAGTAAGATATAAAGAAAAGGAAAGCAAGAGAGAATTTTGATCAACTCCAAAAAGAAGAAACTTCTGTGCTCTGAACTTGTAAGATGAAGGGAGTGCTATTTATGAAGTACAGTTTTCTATAAACATAGGCTCATATTGATTTTGATGACTTTTCTTTTTTATACTCCAAGCATCTGCTGAATATTGTTGTTGAGTTAAAGCTTGGTGCCTCAGTACTGACAAGTAACTGCAGTTCAGTGGGTGAGCTAGATCTCTTACGAGTCAAAAATCCTAGATCATAAATCTCAAAATAACAAATATTCATCAAAAGTTTTGTGACACCTTTTTTTTCCATTTTTAGTTCCAAATGTTCCAGTAAGATCCTCCAAAGACATAGGCCAGCAAAACCTATCATTGTATTTATCAGACAGTACAATGCACTTTTACATTGTGAGAATATTTATACTACTCTTAAGTCGTTCTGCAGTAGTGCATATCACGGATTTTTAATGTACATTTCCCCTAGAAGTAGAACATATATTCATTTTTTTAAAAATGTGCACCATGAAATAGCTAATGGTATTTTCTGAGTGGTAGCATACTAGGAATCTTTTGTTTTTACACAAAACAAAACCTACAAAAATATTAGCAAATACTACAATTCTGAGTCATGTTTAAATTTTAGGGAAAAAAATGTTTCTCTTTTCCCCACTGAATGTGTTGTGAAACCTGAACAGAATAAATGTAGCAACTATTTGAGGACTAAATAGAGAGCAACAGGCAGATTGAGGAAGAAAACAAGAATTTATGTACCATTGAAATTATCGTTTTTCTCCCCTTTTAGTGTCTCACAGCCTATACTCAAGGCAACCCCAAAACAGAAATTGGGCTGTAGCCTTAGCAGTGAGGGCTGAAAGGCAAACTTATAGTTCATACAGGAGATGTAAGAAAGAGGTCTCTTAAGAATCCTAGATAGTAGAAAAAAATCTTCTGTTTTCTATTATTTTTCTTTTCTTCTTTCTATTGTTCCTCGGGCCAGGATAGCCCGTAGGCACTGAACGCTGGAGGGAAAACCATGGGTCTCAAAAGGGTAAAATAAACTTCCTGATTATTTTTCCTTTCTCTCTTTTTTCTACCACTTGGCCCCAGATGTAGGTGCATTTATAGGAATTGCATGGGATAACAGTGTAAATAAAGCCCCAGCTCTCTGGGTGAATATTCTCAAAAGGAATCTCAGGGAGCTGTAAAGTATAGAAGAAATGAAGAGAGAGGAATTCAAAAAGGAGACATCATATATTTGTTTATGAACTTCTGGGATCACCCATGAGCCATTCTTGCATGATTCTGACCCTAAGCAGTATTCATTAGCCTTTAAAAAATGACCAACAGGATAGACCACTCTGAAGTTCCCAGGTAGGCCACAGGGTACCGCGCACAGGAAACCGTTCTGATTACTTCTGCAAAAACTTTGAAAATAAAACTGACTCCTTAAATATTAATTCAATTTATTTAGTAATTATAGGACTATACCGTTTTCTTTCATTCTTAGTGAACATTTTTTAGTTTATCGCTTCTCAGGAAATAGTTCATTTCTTGAAAATTGTTAAATTTATCTGTGTAGAGTTGTTTGTAGTATTCTCTTAAATTTTTGTAGTGTCTATGTGGTCTGTGGTGATAACCCTTCTTTCATTACTAATATTGATTATTTGTTTCTTTTTCTTGTCTGTCTTGCTAGATGTTTATCAGTTTACTTTTTCAAAGAACCAGCTTTTGGTTTTAGTGATTTTTCCTATGTTCTTTTCTGTTTCTATTTCATTGATTTCTGCTATTATTTCTTACTTGTTTTATTCTACTTGCTTCAAATTCATTTTTTGTCTCATTTCTCTACTTTTTACAGTTGAAAGCCTAGATTATTGATCAGAAATCTTTCTTTTATACAAAATAAAAATTCAAAGTTAGGAGTTTTTCTCTGAGCACTGTTTTGTTACATCCCACAAAATCTGATATGTTTTGATATGATTGATTTAACGTTTTTTGTTTGTTTGTTTTTTGAGATGGAGTCTCACACTGTCGCCAGGCTGGAGTGCAGTGGTGTGATCTCAGCTCACTGCAATCTCTGCCTCCTGGGTTCAAGAGATTCTCCTGCCTCAGCCTCCCAAGTAGCTGGGACTACAGGTGCGCATTACCATGCCTAGCTAAGTTTTGTATTTTTAGTAGAGATGGGGTTTCACCATGTTGGCCAGGATGGTCTCAATCTCTTGACTTCATGATCCTCCCACCTCGGCCTTCCAAAGTGCTGGAATTACAGGCGTGAGCCCACGCCAGACTGATTTCTTTTTTATTTAGTTCATAATATTTTCTATTGCTCAGATTTAGTTTCTTTGGGATGAGTGAACAGAAGACTGCAGTTTTTCTCTGGTTGTTGGCTGGATGCATCCCCCATTTCCTAACCATGTGGGCCTCTCCATAGAACAGCTCACAAAATGGCAGCTGCCTTCCATCAGAATGAACAAATGGGAAAGTAAGAGACGCTGAACAAAACAGAAACCAGACTCTTTTTGTAACTTAATCTGATAAGTTATATCCCATTCCTTTTGCTAAATTTTGTTCTTTAGAAGCAAATCATTAGTTCCAGCCTAGACTCAAGGGGGGATTATAAAGGGCCAGGATACCTGAAATGGGGCATTATTGGTAGACATTTTAAAAGCTGCTGCTGAACATACAAACAAAGCACAAACAAACAAACAAATCAATGATAGAGGCACTGGAAAATGAGATACTGAGGTCCCAGTCACAAGAGATGACCTAACCAGGTAGACGGACTTCTCTCTCAACATGCTATCAAAGGCAATGTCTGTTCTAAGTTACAGTGAAGTAAGGACTCATTTAGATATGAACTCAGATTTCTTTGTTACACTTCTGAGTTTCTATACCCAGGGTAGCAATTGAAATATTAGCATTTTCACTTGGCTTGCTTTTGTATTTCATTTCAAGAGTTGGCTCTGCTCCACTTTCTTTCATTTGATTAAAAAACAAACAAACAACAACAACAACAACAAACTGCTTTTCAGACTATTTTACTGACTTCCAAACATGGAAACTTTGAGTCAGGGAAAACACATTATACCCTGGGACAGAGAGAGCAGGACAGAGCTGCTGAAATCCAAGGAACATCTCAAAGCAGCATGCAAACTGGGCCAAGCCACATTCGCTGAGTCAGTGAGACTGCTCTCCAGAGCCATGCAATTTGGAAACTTCCAGGCGAAGATAAGAATGGCTCCACATTTTTGTGTCGTTCTATCAGAGTCTGAACAAGTGCTGTGCCATGGAATGAGTTCTTGGGATCAGTGTGGATTTTCTGCAAATGCAATCTCATTTTTGAAGTTTATCATATTTCTACATTTAAAAAACATAAAGGAAAATTCTACATTCCAAGGGCTGACTTCATGCCACAAACTGGGCTAAGGCTGAAAGGGAAGCCTTTTATAGTTGATGTATGAGTTGCAGGAAAGAGGTCTCTTAATGCTCATAGTGGCTGGAATTTATATTTATCTCACGAAATACTTGCCACCACTCTGTGAGGTAAGAAATATAATTCCTCCTTTGCAGATGAGGTATCTGAGGTTCAGAGGTTACGTGATTAGCTCACATTAGGTAGAGCAGGGCCGAGGCATGCTTCTCATTCTAGGTCTATCTAATGTCAAAGCCTGAACTTTTCCTTGAGTTAACTCTCTTTAAAAAGACTTAAAGTGCACAGTTTAACAACAGATCACACCAGTAGATATTCCATCCTTTTTGACAGATTTTGTGGATGTCTGTTATTTTCTAGACAATCGTGTCATGAACTGGGAATGCAAACTAAAAGACTTCAATATCATTTTTTGGAAGTTTGCAATACATGGGAATGTATAACTTGTAAACAAATGTTATCATACAATGCAATAAGAAGTAATAAAACACGATCAAAGCATTATAAGGGCACTAAAATTTGGAAGAAGCTTTATAAGCAAAGCTAGTTTTGTTTAGTAGGATATATATATCCTCTGGTACCTGTAACTTTTAGCTTTCTGGAGTAATATAGAGGAGACACACATCTCTCAGCTATAATAATCTTAGTATATTTTAGGGAATAATTGGCTTCTGCTGTATCATATTATTGAATGAATAAATGAATAAACAGGTGAGTCTATGGTCATAGTTCTAACAATTATTTGAGTCGTAGATCATGTAGTGTTATGAGTTAATTACGGTTATGCATATGTCTGCTTATCCTTAATAAATAACTCGAAGATTTTTAGAAGCTATCTGATTAATATCTGAACACAAGTAGCTTTTAACATGCTAATTAGATGTCAATTGTTTTGCAAAAATAAATACAAACATTTGTAATGGTAATTGAAGTTGAACTTGCTATGATTATTTATTAATTCTAGTTTTCAAACATGTTAATTACTGCAGCTGAAGGAAAACCCCTCTCAAGATTTAAGAAATCCCATTAACTCATCTTTACCTGCTGAATATGTACTCCTTGTAAGACAGGCTAGTTTCAGTATATTTGCTGTTTACTGCTAGATACGTTGAATGACTTGTTTTTGGAGCAGATAACCGAATAGATGGCCGCCTAGAGAATGGAGGGTTTGAAGGAAGTAAAATAAAAGGTAATTGAGCAAAGGGGGTTAAAATCTACTGTCAATAAAACACTCATTATGGGAGAATAATAGCTTACACATCTTTTTACAGCCTCAAGGTAAGACTAGTCTTGCGTGATAATCTTTCCAGCTGTACCCAGTCTGAACTAGTCATTTGGTTTTCTGAACTTTCACAGCAGACTTTTTGAAACACCCACATAGACTTACCAGTTTTTCTCTTTTGGGTCTTCCCTTGGTCTCAGGAACCTAGGCTAATTTAGATTCTTGAGTGGAAAAAAAGATATTTGGGTTATTCCCTTTTTAAATATATATTAAAATATTACATAGAGAAGGCAATATGGCCTGTTAGAAAGAGGGGTTATTTTCTTGTCAACTCTCTTCAATATCAGGTAAATCTTAGCTTCAATCATGATTACGTTATCAACCACACCAAACAGTGAGGGACCTTGGATACAGATTCGCAAGTCCCACCTACTGTTTTTCAGGCACAATTATAAGATTATAAGCCCTCCTGTTTTGGGGGAAGGGAGGGATAAGGGTCTTGCTCTGATGCCCAGGCTGGAGTGCAGTGGCGTTATCATAGCTCACTCTGACCTCTAGCTTGTGAAGTCAAGCCACAACTACACCACACCAAGTTAAGTTGTTCAGTGTTTTGTTTTTGTTTTGTCTTTCTATGTTGCCCAGGCTTGTCTCAAACTTCTGGCCTCAAGCTCTCCTCCTGCCTTGGCCTCCTAAAGTTCGAGGATTGCAGGCATGAGCCACTGTGCCTGGCCTCTAAGCACTCCAGGCACCCCCTTTTTAAATGCCAACATCCTTTAATTGTCCGAGTCTGCATTTCCAACAAAGACATTATCCTGACTTTTCTCCTTGCTTTGTCTGATTTTTCAAAGAGCGTATATGGTGGTGTGGGTAAGAGATTGCATTGTACTTATATAGAAGAAAACCTGTCTCAGTTATAGATTATCTGTGTAAAACTGGGCAGGTTAAAATAATGTCTTGATGTCAAATTTCCCTGTCTATAAAATGAGGAAGACATTAGCCTTAGTTCATTGTATTGATCAGATTAAATGGTGTTCATAAAGCCCTTCATCTAAAATCTAGGACATAAAAATAAAAGCCAACACTTAATTAGACTCTGCCACATATCAGACAACATTCTAATTACTCACCCTGTGTTTCCCTCACAGAAAAAAATTACATGACCCATAATGATTCCATATTATGGATGATGAAATTTAAAACATATAGGGGTTAAATGTCTTGCCCAAAGTCATTCTAATAGTTAGTACCAGAAGTAGGACTGTAACACACAGTCTTCAGATTCTTGTTGTTACCTCCATATGCCTCACTGCCTACCTTAGTGTCAGCTGCAGATATTACTTGTAATTATTAATTCCTAATTGTTTTCAAACATCCCTAGCAACACTTTATTGTAATTAATTATATAGCTAATTATATACATGGATTCCCTATTAAAACAAACAACTTGTAAACTATGGCTAGATCTTCTGTGTATTTTCTTTCCTAAGGTTTTTAAATGGTCCCATATTTGATAGTCATTGACAAATATGTGAATAATTGAATATATGTGGTACCTCTAGTAATGAATATATGTGGTACCTCTAGTAATGAATATATGTGGTACCTCTAGTAATGAATATATGTTGTACCTCTAGGACATATACTCTGTAGACTCATGCCACACTGTAATTTGTTCATCCTGGCTCATCTGCAGAAACTGTCCCATGTGTCATGCATTGGGCTATGAGAACATCCCATAGGAGCATTGATTAAATGAATTATATCTGAGTTATGATGCTGTAAGCGCCAGGAAGTACTCTAGACTGGCAAATACATTTCATCCAAGGTAAGAATTGTTACTGTCACCATGTAGCCCAGCAAACTGAGGGTTGCAGAGATCATGTCACTGTCTTCTGTCTAGTAAAGGACACAGTCATAATTTCCAACCAATTATCTGTCTGCTTTCATGTATTTCACATAGAACTGCATGCTGTTAAATTTCAAATCTCAGATGAGGCTTAAACTGAGCTTTGAATCTGAAATAGTCCTAAAAGAGCAATTAAGTCACCTAATTATATCGAATAGAATACCCTTACATGGACTTAAAATTATTTTGCATTGGTTTTATTTTTTTATAGTATATTTTACTGTTTTTGTTATACACGAAAAGGTAATTATACCTTTCCTATAAAACCCAAGGAAAGGTCCTATTTTCACGTATTGATAACTTAAACATAGACATTGCATGCACAGATATCCACAGAGAGTACTGAACAAAATGCATAAATAACTCTTCTAGGTAAATTGATATATTTAGATGTCCACACACCAAGACAGAACCTGAAAATTTCATTGTCTCAGGCTGTCTCCTCTTCTTTGCATATTTTCTTTCTTTTCCTGGTTAAATAAGTTGACCTGTTTGCTCAATGTAGACATGGCCACAGTCAACACGTGGAACCATAATTCTTTTAGCCTTTTCTCTGGTTCTTACAATTATTTAACAAGATGCTTTGTAATTAATTCACTTCCTCCCTCCTCCTATATGACCTTTCCTTTCCCTGGCGTTAATATACATTTGCTACTTAGTAAGTGGACTCATAATTCATTCTTACCTCTATCCTCACCTTCAAATAAAGCACCTCTATCCCTAGATAAAAGCACTTCAAATATTATTTTACAAGGACTTTCAACATGTGGCCCAGAGACTTGATTGCCTTAAAGATTATAGTATCCTAAGAATATTTAAATGGACCCTTTGTCAGCCACCCCTTAAAAGTGAAATATAGCTATGCTTTTCTTTGTGTAGTCTTTGAGAATGGGCATTGTTAGACCTTTTATGTATGTAATTCCAGCTGATGTTCAATAACACTTTGTGAAATACTGATGATTCTACCCAATGTACAGACGAAGGTAAGAGCAGTTTAAGTCACCTACCTAGTACAGCAAGGGCCCCACCCAGATTCCTCTCACATTCATGTTTCCAATATATATTCATAGGACCTTCCTGCAACTCCCCTAGAGTGCCAGGATGTTAATGGTCTCAGAAGTAACTTCAGGCAATGATCAATAGAAGTGAGAAGAAAAACACCTAGCTTCTTGGCCTACCTGGTGGGAAAACCCTGAGGCATGTTCTATACTGTCTCTTAGAGTTTCCCAATGGGACTGAGCCTCAGTTGCCCATAACTGTAAGCTGCTTATTAAAATATCCTTTGTTAACTACTAATCCTTCCCCGTCTCTCTGGCTCACTAGTAAGCACTCCCTCTTACTAAGTAAGAAGGTACTTCCTGGGATCTTTTTTCTCAAATCCTTGTCTTGGGGTCTGCCAGATCACAAAAGACCATTGCTAGAAGGTGGAACTCGGGTGAACAGTTACAAATTTTGGTTCGTCTGTGTACAAAGCCCACACTTGCACCCACACTTCCTACAGTGCCCTGGTTCAAATTTAGTACCCTTGTTCCTGTGATTTTCTTCCTGGTACAGAATTCACACTGGCAATGAATGCTCCCATCTTAGAAAGCTCTGATGAGGAAGTGGCATCTTAGAATTAATGTTTTTGTTGCTGTTAACATTTGAGCTTAGGCCAGATTCTTGTCCTTGGCAGGAGAAGAAAAATCCCCTTCCTTTAAGCACACCTAGAAAGGTCAGTCTTTGAAGATGCAAAAGGGATATTTATCTGGCCTCCAATTTCTTGTGTCCTTAGGTGACCTCTGTGGAGAGTCACTCAGATATGTGCCAAGAAAGACTTAGCTGCTCCCTGCTGTGCACTGAAGCCCATAACATGGGGAGAAATGGCCCTGCTATTCCATTTAAATAAGCACTGAGCCAGCAGCAATAGCACTTTGCTAATATTGCTATAGGGGCATTCAATGAAAGCCAGTGTTGCTTTTGAACTCCATGAGTCCGATGGCAAAATATAGACGTACAAGCATACACAGATAGAAGTAGATATAAAGGGAGATGTGTGTGTGTGTGTGTGTGTGTGTGTGCATGCGCACATGTGTATGTGTTTTCTAATAGCTATTCAGAATTGAGAACCTCTTTCAAGTTTTAGATGGTACTTTTTTTTTTTTTTTGAGACGGAGTCTCACTCTGTTGCCCAGGCTGGAGTGCAGTGGCACAATCTCGGCTCGCTGTAACCTCTGCCTCCCAGGTTCAAGTGATTCTCCTGCCTCAGCCTCCTGAGTAGCTGTGATTACAGGCACCTGCCAACATGCCTGGCTAATTTTTTGTATTATGGGGTTTCACTGTGTTTCCCAGGCTGGTCTTGAATTCCTGAGCTCAGGCAATTCGCCCGCCTCGGCCCTCCAAAGTTCTGGGAGTACAGGCATGAGCCACCGCGCCTGGACTAGATTGTACTTTAAAAACATCTTCAGAGCATATTTAAAATGATAACTTGAAGAATAGCAGATGATGAAAATGATTCTGAAGAATATCTGTATCTTAACTGCATATTTCTCAGCATCTGATGTGTGTAGTCCATAGTAGTAAACCCGAAGAAGAAAATGGAGAAGTATTTTTTAATTGAGTTGAAGAAAGAAAAGAAAAATACCAGGTGCGTTTGGGTCTCCAGATTGACCATGGGGAAGCTGGTTTCAGTGGAACTGACAGTAAAGAGAGGGTGAGATGTGACATGCAGAGATAAAGGGCTGCATGGGACAAGGTCAGAATCTTGACTTCATCTTTAAGGGGACTTAAGAGGCAGGAATGCATAGGAATGGTGAGAAAGTGTATGTAAAGACCAAAGGTTCAAATCCAAATTCTGGCATTCTCACCTATATACAACTTACGTAGCTTTGATTAAAGTTGCTAACTTCTCTGTGTTAACTTTGCATTAAAAAATAGAGGTAATAATGCCAACCTCACAAGTAAAATGCCCTAACAAATTAATTCAGAAACACCTCTTTCTTTTCATCCATTTCCTCTGTGGAGAATCAGACTCATTCATTACTCAGGCTATAATTATAATTATTATTAATCTTAATAGTAATATCATTAATAATTTATATTTTATAATACACTTTTATTGAAACTATAGGAAATATCTTTTTCTGTGTTAAAACAATCCAGAATTGATCAGAAAGGCAATATTATTGTAGCTTTTTTGAACATATGTTTAAAGATTTAAAAAATGTTAAAATGTTCTCAACAGATCTTGTCCAATTAATAAGCTGCAAAATGGCCTGATAGCCATAGAGCTGATGTATAAAATTTTGAGTTAAAAGTGATTCTAAGTAAAAGAGAATAACACTAAATAAGATATATTTGGACTTCATTATACAATAACTGGTAAATTTAATATGGTTTTACTGTATTTTTACTGCTTTTTGCTTGTTTTTAATCTAAGGAAAATATATATTCATTTAAATAAAAATATTCTGAAAAGAAATAATATTTAACATTTTCATTTTCTTTTAGGATTTTGTGTAAGTTTGTGTGTGTTAACACATGCATATGTTATATACTTGGCTTTACACTTTATAATAAACAGTGTTTCTTAAATTTGAGTAATGAATCATCTCTTTTCCAAAGGGAAAAATATGTTTTTCTCAGACTGCTACAAATATGTCCTTTTGGAGCCTAGGAATATGCTATTTGAGAAACAATACCTTGAGAAAGTTAAAGCCTATCAAGTGAAATAGTTGTCCACTGCACATTACCACTATGAAAGACATGCTTTGCATTTATAACTATTAACTATTTTAGGTAGTAGGTAGTCACAAAATGAACACACACACACACACACACACACACACATCATACAACCCTAAGGCCATTGTAAGTTGAATATTTTCTTCTTTCCATTATTTGAAAAAAATACATATACCATTTTCTCAAAAAAGTCTGTCCTTATTTGAGATTGTTTCTTTGAAATGTAATCCTAAAATTAGAAATAAATCATTTAAAGACCTGTCCATTTGTAAGGCACTTAACATATATTAACATATTTACTTATGGCAGTAATATGTAGTGCTACTTGTTACAATCTTTGATAGTGTATCGGTATGTCTTTCCTTTGGGATGCAAAGCCAGACTGTTGTAATTGCCAGGTGTTCAAAGTGACAACTCAATGTGCCATGCTCATAATAACCATTTTTGTAAAAAACACTAGAAATTAGTAAAATCATGTGACCTTCTTTTAGACTTCAAAAATCAGTGCCTTTCACAGCTAAAAACCCTGGCCCAGCACTTCCTTCGTCTCACACCCATAACTTCAGGAATTCTAGGGACTCTGGGAAAAATCCTTCTCCAAGAGCTCTTCTTATGCTTATGAATCACGTTAAAGAGTTGAGTTCCTTGGAATGACCCCGAGTATCTTTTAGCTGATTCTCTGGCATGAGAATCATGCCAGAGGCTGAGTCAATTAAGGAACTGCTTCAGGTTTACTCATTGAGGTTCCTTACTCTAAACATTGGCAGTTTAATTGTTGGCATGCAGAACAATTTCTGAAAGAAATTTCTGATAGATATTATTTGTTGTAGCCTTGACTCTGCCACTATTAGATAGGTGAACTTGAGCAAGACACTCAGTCTCACGGAGCCTTGACTTCCAACTTTGGGACATGGATTAATTGAAAGTGATGCCTACCCTATATGCTTTTATAAAAATCAACACACTAGTAGGTCCTTAAAGACGGTGAACAGTTCAAATTCATCTTCGAATTATCAGTGGTAACCTTATGCCTAGCATAAAGCTATTACCATTAGAAGTTCTTAGGATTAGTTTCATTGGTAATTAAGTCAATAAACATTTACTGATTACTTACTATCTGGCAGGTAATGTTTCAACTACTGAAGATATAACTGTGAACAAAATATAAACATGTCATTGCTCTCTTGAAATTTACTTTGTGGTAAATCTTTTTTGGGAGATAGAGGGTTAAATAAATTTTAATATACATATATTAGATATACATAAACATATGTATATTTGAGTATAACAGCATATATTAAAAATAGACAGTTTTATATTGAATAATATTTAATTACAATACATTGTTTATGTACAGAAAATGCATTGCAATATTCTTTTCACTGAGATAAAAATTTTAGGCAGTTCGAACTTTAAATGTTCATCAAATTGTTTTTTGCGATTATACATACCAATGTATGTGTTGTCTCAATATTTAACTTGCCTTTAAGGTAATTCTCTTTTCTACATATTTTTTTCACTGACATAGAAATTCCATGGAGATATTTTACAGAAAGTGTCCTTGGTCATGGTATTAGTTGTGCTCATGATGGTCAAAGGAAAGTATTTTTAGAAGAAAAATAACCTTGGTGGTCTTGTATTTAATTGGCAATAGTTGGAAAGGACTGTAATATAAATATTGAGATTATATATATGGATATATAGACAATTAAACTACATATTTGTCCCCCCAAAAAGGACAGAAAACATAATGGAAATTTCAGGGGCCAGATTTTGGCTTATAATAAGCTAATCACAAGTAACTTTTAAAAAAATATAGATAATAACAACATCATTTTTCCATGTTTGTGTGCATGTGGGTACAGATGCGCCTGTGAAAATGGAATAGACAACATCAGATGCTGTGAGTTCACTGAGAAGGTGTTAAACATGAAACAATCACCTTCTGGATGAGACTGTTATAAACAACCTTAATAAGTAATTTCAATAACATGACAAGGCAACTGCCCCTGGCTAGACCAGTTTAAAACCTCCAGCCCCATAAAATGGAGTACTTAGGCAGGTATTTGGTGTTATGATGAAAAGTTCATCCACACAGGCAATTCAGCACCTGTTTACTGAACACCCATAATATGCTTGGCACTGAGGCTACAGAGAAGAAGGAGCTTCCCCATCCCCATAATGAAAAGATGAACATTCAGAAGACTCCATTAGGCAGGGGCAGGGGCTGTGGTTTAGAAGCCAGAGAGAAATGGATTTGAGTCCCAAACCCCTTATTTAGAAATCATGGGAACTTAATCATTCTTTCTGCTCTCAAATCATCAGGTTTACGGAAATAAAGATTCACAAGCATTCTCATGGCCCATTCTACTGAGCAGATGCATAGACCACTCTGTTTTTCTAAATCTGCATTTCTGATAAAGTTCCAGCCTGAGAGCTGAAATTGCACCATTTAGAGAGAAACATGACAATCTCTATTTCATTAGTCAGAAAACCTGAAATCATTATATATTAGCTAAAAAAATTTTTTTCCAGGCCCTCCGACTCTGCATAATGTATTGCTTTTCACTGCATTAGTCCATCATTCAGAAATAAGTATCCTAAAACTGACCCAGGCTAAGAAAGGAAATTTTATTTATCATAGGGTTAAAGTTTTGATAAAGACAAGTATTGAACTGGATGTTTCCTGACTATGTGGTAAAACAAACAAATACAAAATTTTAGAATGAGTGCAGTTTGATTGGAAATGACATATAATTTTAGTAGATTGTTTCCACATGCCGTCCAGTACTTAATTATAGAATGATGTAAAAGTCACTTGGCATCTCCCACAATCAAACTCTTTATCTTAAAACGGGAGATATTCACCTTTCTTATCAGATTATTGTAAATGTTAAAATAGATAATGTCACTCAAAAGCACTTTATGAATTATAAAGCATATATAAAAACATATATATATACACACATTTTTTCTTTAGAAGTTAGTATGTATCTAGCACATAATAGACACTCAAATGAGTTTTGAATAAATTAATAAATTTATTCAAGACTGTAATCAAATACTCCATTCAATCCTTACTTCCAACAAGCAATTTTAAGTTTGGAATACAGGCATAAGAATATTTAATTTACTGATTACTTTCTTGTGCCAGAGGAATTAGTCATTTCTATGTCATTAGGCTAGAAATTAAACTTGGAAATAAACCAAGAATGAAGATACTTTAGTAACTGATGAAACATTAAAGTTAACTTTTTAGATAAAACTGAGGTTTTTATAAGTTGGTAACTGAAAGCCATAAAAGAGTAGCATTGGTGTACAAATATTCCCACCACACTTTTTCCACAGATGGAAAAGGACCAGGAAGTTTAGGGGACTTACCTGAATTCTACATGAACAGAGAGAATGTCTTGGATACAAAGTGAGATGATATTACTGGACTAAAGAATGCATCAATTGCAAGGAAAAGATTCCATAGATGTCATCTTCATCTGTGTATCTGTTAAACAGAAGTAGAAATTTTTTGTGTGTAACTGAGAGCACTGTACTTTTGAGATTGTAAAGAATCCACTCTCTATTTCTTTGAAATATTATCCATATGTGTTTCTGGGAAAAAAAAGAAAAAACTGTTCTAGTCTGGTGAGAAGTCTGTAGCAACTGAAATTTTGTTAAATGCCAATTGTGTGCCAAGCATACCGCTAAGCTTTTTGCACACATTATGCTACTTAATTCCCTGTGCAATCCAGTGACGTAAGCATTATTACTGCTATATTATTAAATAAACTAACAAATATTATAATCTGAAGGTTTAAAAATAACATGTCTAAGATTACATTGTGACAAAATAACAGAACCGAGGAAGTCTACCTTCAGAACTTACAGACCTTTTATACTTATGGAGGATGCTGTGTTGCCTCCCAGCATGCACTTGTAATCAGCAGCTTATGATTCAGTAAAGAATTTAAATATAGGACTGTGGTGTTGTTGTTGTTGCTGTTGTTGTTGTTGTTGTTAAAACAAGTTCATGCTGATATAAATTGAGTCAGAGGAGGAATTAGAGAGTGTAAAACATAACTAAAGCATGTTGCCAAGGAAACTCTGTTGGCAAACCAAGTATCATGAGCTTAGGGATGTAAAGGCATGTGTCTGTAGCCACAATTATTTGCTTGATCATTCTACAGATCAAAGAGGAGATATTAGGTGCTCTAACACTCTGGAAAGGCTAAATCATGGGTTGAACAGAAATTTTTTCAAAGCTGATTTTAGATGTCCAGGAACTTAACACATTCCCTTGAGAAATTATAAATCATTAATTGAAACTTTCTTCAGAAATTCTAGAGAAGCTACATTGAGGACTTTTCATGTCAAAACTTCTATGAAGCCCCAAGGTAGCCCTTGACTCAAAGTCAGAAAACAAGGTTCTGACCCTATGAGGTTTCTGAACCAAAGTTCAGGAAGGGATGAAAGTGTCTCTTAAAAACTAACTAGGAAAAGGAATGAATGTATACAATGGCCCAGATATCCATGACCTCTGCACCATCATTCACCTGGGAGCAGCCACTGTACTGGAAACATAACATGTAGAACAATCAGAGGAAATTTATTCAGGTCTGACTTTGCTATAGGCAGTGCTTATCCCATCTAGAAATTCTGTGTCCTCATATGTTGCTGCAGTGACTTTTTGGATACATTTTTTGTTTCTTTTATATGTGTATTTGCTTTAAATATCTTTCTCTGGGAATAAATGAAGACTTTGTGTGTGTGTGTGTGTGTGTGTGTGTGTGTGTGTGTGTGAGAGAGAGAGAGAGAGAGAGAGAGAGAGAGAGAGTCTGATGCTATCTTCTCATATCTGGGAACTTCTAAAAATTTTACCTTCCTGTAATTGTGAGAGCTATTTCTCTTCTGGCTGTACTAATATCCTCAAACTTCTCATTCAATTACCTAAAACTCTTTTCTTCTTCCAATTATCTCATCTCTCACATCCTTCACTTTAAAATGTCCTTTTCTTTCCATCAGTATTTATACTAAATGCAGTCAATTCTTAGCCCCTCTTATGCAATTAGGTGAAGCTTACGTTTCAATTATAGTGTTTAAAGCTATTCCAAGAACATGAGCTATTAGCTGCCCCTATTAGCCACTGTCCACAAACACAAAGTTCTGGAATATAAAGTCTGTCCTTGATCCTGTGATCCTGCAATACAACATTAGCAGCCAAAGGATTCTCTTGTTGTATCAGTGTGTTTCAGCTCCTATCTCGTATTCTGTGTCTCTGGTCACTCAGATAGACTGAATTCTCAAGAGATAAGGCAAGAGCTTTAGCTCCAGCGTGATTCTTCAAAAGGCCCATTTTCACCAACATTTTAGTGACTGGGTCCATGAAAATTGTCTGTGCTTCATTTCCAGTGTCTTTCTTGGCCATTGTATCTTCAGATTTCCTGTTTAACTGTTTCACATTCATCTCAATGAGTGCTATAAAATCACAAAGCAAAGGAAGAATAGTCTCTTAGTGGCAGCATAAAATTAGAAACGATTGGCAGATAGCACCCAGTTTTAATACCTTTATAGAATGTGTTTCATAGTGCCCACTGAACATTTGCGCATATGAAATCTCAAAGCCCATAGCACATATATCAGCAATAATTTCACGGAAGCAGGCTCTGGCTAATATGTGCAGAGTCTTATATTACTTTATCAAACTGTCTTTGTGTAATTAGTCTGTCTGCAAAGCCTGGCATATAAATTAAGCATCTAATTTATCTTGACTGGCCTCCGGATTGCTTGATCAGTCTGTTCTGCCTCTGTGGCTCTTTAGTGACTGCCAAGTGAAGTGAAGGACCCTCTGGCAATAGGGAGTGAGAAGAAGCAGAAACTCCCTTCGAGGTCAGAGGCAATTTTACATTTACTCGTCACTGACACACGGGCAGAGAGCGTGGCATTCCTTCCGATGACAGTAATCTTCATTGGGTGGGGAGTTGGGGGGTCATAATTGATGTCCCTGGTGGCAGGTTACTTTGTATCATGGATGGTGAATAATAAATAAGTACAATGCAAGCTGTAAAGTCAGGTTTACCGAATGAAATCAAATTAAAAGTAAATTATACTTTCCTCCTCATTCAACACCATTTCTCATAAGCCACTTATCAATACAACTGCAATCTGTACAACTGTAAGAGACAAGTTACACAGCTATTCAATCCTGATAAAAACAAAATAACTCCTGCAGCCATAATCATTCCTCAAGAGCATTTAATTTGTGGGCTTTTGCATTATTGCTATCAAAACAAAATCTTGCAGCTTTATTGGAATACATAAATCTCTTTGATTTAAGGACACTTTATCTCTCTTTTTCTCAGATGAATTTGAAATGGCACAGAGCTAAATTTTTATGGAGTGATTTCTGGGGGGAAAGGCTGACATAATTTTCAGCACGGGACATTGTGTTCTGCTGACAACTCAGAAAGTTTGAGGGAAATGTTTAGCTCACTAGATAGTTTTTCTCAGAGTATATTCTCTCTTCTCTGCAGTTGTGGATGCATTCCCCAGTAGGGTCGTGTGTATCTTTCTATAGAAGAGGAGGCACATCCATTACGAATTTGTGATCTCTCTCCTGACTTTGTAATTGGGTACACAAGAGGGTAACAAGAGGCCTGGATGCATGAAATAAGACTATCTGGGCCTTCATCTTGTGACTTTCTACCAATGAGGACTTTTTCTGCTTTTAGAAACATGCCATGATTGTCTATGGCAACCATGTTTTACAGTGAATTTACCAGACCTCTGTTTTTGCCCCAACTCTCCAAAGACTGTATGACTTAGTGACACATCTGAGACTCCATGGACCTTCCAGATAGTGGGGGCTGACCAGACACTAAAAATCAACTCTGTCATTACCTGATTTGTATTAACATAGCAATTCCACATGCTTTATTTGAACAAAAAAATCACTCTTTTTTTAAAAATAAAAAACAAAATATATATATAGTGACTTTAAATATTCCCTGGTTACAGATCTACTTGGAGGATATTTCAGACTATAGAACCAAGAAGATTTTTCAAATGGAAGCATGCTCATGTCTATGTTGTTTGATATTCAAATAATAAACACTTCTCTTTCTAGCATAAGATTATATAGAAGTGCACTATATGTGGAGGGTAAGAGAGGTAAGGGTTTGGACCTGTGTAGATGTGAGCTCCAGTCTGAGGAAGTAAATGCTATGGCTATGTAAAGGCGGTTGATTCTTTTCCAAGGCAAATGCCTCAACAAAGAGTGGCTGTTACTGATTTATTGAAAAACAAAAATGCCAAATTTATCATCATGGTATTTTGAGTCATTAAAGACTCGACTACAAGGTCCATTTTAGGACTCTAAATGCAATAACCAACTGTGAAGACTGAGGCCCATGAAAGAAAAATGACCTTCCTAAAGTCATACATTAAGTTTGTTTTAAAGGGATTGCTAAAGCATTGGACTCTTAAGTCTCAATATTGGGACTCTATCATCTCATCTGTTTGTTTATTTATCTGTGTGTCAGGCACTGTGTTACTACTTGGGATTCAAGCAAGATTAATGAAAACAGATATTTCTGCTCTAATGGCCTCTGGTCAATTGTGGAGCCCAACATTAATCAAATAATCACTCAAATAAAGAATGTAAATTTTACATAATGACAATGAGAATATGTGTAAAGAGAGAAAGCCAAGAACAGAATAATTTATCTCTGCAAGCAGATGGAAGGGAAATAATCAGAGTGCATGTTAATGAAACAGGTTGTTTTCTGTCATGGGCTTTCTTGTAAACATTATTTAAGATGCATCTCAGGGATTAGCCCTTCCCACTTAGCCTTCTCTGACTTTCCTAAGATGATTTTGCAAAAACAGTCTCAGTTGTTCCATTTGCATATCTCCTCCACTACCATTTTGGACTGAATGATCTGCCTTTCGCATTAAATCAAGCATTTATGAATGGGAAAGTATCTTGTCTTGCCTATTGTTAGATTTTTACACGGTATGTGAACATATTTTTATTTTCAGGCAGGAAGAAAAAAAAGAACAAATAAGAATAGGATAGTAAGAGAAAGTCATTGGAAGCAGACACTACTTGAGGTCCACAATATATTCCCTTGGCCCCCTTAGTTTCAGCATAGCAGTGGGGGACAGCACTTTGCAAACTTCCAGAATCTCATCTCAAGGAACCCTGTGGCAGCTTTTAGGCTTTCTCCAGTGTTGAGTGACTGCTCTTCTGGTCGCATAGGCACAGCCTGATGGTACAGAGGAAGGGAGCTGACTTAACACCTGGGGCAGGTAGAGGGTAAATCCTCAACCAAAGAGCTGCAGGACGTATTGGATAAATGTCCACATTCTGATCATTTGCTAGAACAGTTTTGTGAAACTCTTTCCATGGTTCCATAGGTCAACAACAGGATTGAGTCACAGGTGTCCATGATGGTATATACTTCAATAATGTAAACTTCACTGGCTTTCTTGCTTCCATTGGTCGCCTTCTGTTTCTTCACTCTATTTCTTTAGCTTTGTTTTTGTTTTTGTTTTTGAGACAGAGTTGCCCTCTGTCTCCCAGGCTGGAGTGCAGTGGTGCAATCTTGGCTCACTGTAACCTCAGCCTCCCAAGTAGGTGCCTCAGCCTCCCAAGTAGCTGGGATTACAGGCACCTGCCATTACGCCTGGCTAATTTTTGTATTTTTAATAGAGATGGAGTTTCACCATGTTGGCCAGGCTGGCCTTGAAATACTGACCTCAAGTTACCTGCCCGCCTCAGCCTCCCAAAGTGCTGGGATTACAGGCGTGAGCCACCACACCCAGCCAGCCTAAGATACAATTTTAAAAACAAAAGACGACGACAACAAAAATCACTACTTGTACCCAAGTCTGTGTTTCAGGCACTGGGGAAAGCGAAGAGGCAAACTAAGATAACCTTTCAAGTAGGAGTCACAAATGAATATCAGATCCTGCAGAAGGTTCCAATGAACCTATTATTTTAAAACATTAACATTAACTGGACACTAATACTCTCCAAGAAAGCAGGTTTAATTGAATTGTTGGGATTTATAACATAAAGGGTATGAGTTGAAGTATAAGAAATTGTGTAGAGCTGGAACCTACTTTTGATTCTCAATCTTGACTGAACCCCAATATTACAAAGACTTAAAACTTGCTGGTACTCTAGATCTCCAAATGAGAGTTTTCTGGGATGGGCATCTAGTATATATGTCTTACAATAAAAGAAAAACAAATAAGCAAAAATTTCAATAAGATATTTTGATACGCAACAGGATTAATAACTACTTGGATGGTTATCATTAAAAAGTTTGCCGGAGAAGTATACTAGAGGTTCACATCATAACATGAATAGATCTTAAAGCCATAGTGCAAGAAAATTTTTAAAAATCAGGTAAGATCTATTGTATAATACAACTTATGTAAATAAAAAATGCATGTATACAAACAAAACATTTAGCAATTATACATAACAAGAAAAATATATACACCAACATTTTAGAAACATTGTTCATGAGAGGGTGAGAAGGATGTGTATGGAAAAGGAGAAAAGGAAACCAGTCAAGCAGGAGAGGAAGCCTCGCACAGTCTACTGACAAGAGTGTGCTGAGAACTACTGGACATGATTAACTCATCCTATTACATCCATGTCCCACTCTCAAAAATATTTCCTGGAAACTGGAAGAAGATATTTATCCCAGATTGTGTTAGTTTGAATGCTGTGTCTGTGTGTTCATACAATGATATACACACATTCCAAGAGGGAAATAAAAGCCTAGAGCTCAATTGGCTGCGAGCACCAAATGACCATTGCCGATAATCAATCATTGACATAAACTTTCTTCATCTACTGGCTTCTTAAAGCAATCATATGTGTAGATAATCAGTATATTCTCATCTGCCAATCAAATCAGTGGTAGCCAGAGCTAACAAAAAGCCAAAACTGAACATGGAAGATAAAAATGATATAATTGGATAAATTAAGTGAGGCTAGTTCTCAGTCTCAGAGACTGAAATGATGTGGGAGAAGACAAGTAGAATATATGGTTCTGCGTGGGAAGAAGTCTCCAAGAGGAGGCAGCATCATCCAGCGTACAGGATTCAGCGATATAATATGTACTCTCATGTTCTTAGTCTTGGTGTCTACTCAAAGTTTACATTCCTTTTTTTCCTTCCCTCAATTCAGGGAGTTAGGGACAGAGGGTCTCACCTTTGTTCAGGGGAATTTAGTTTAGTATCTGATGAATTATTTTGCTTCCTATTTACTCTATGGATGATTTTGTTTTTTGAAACAACATAACCTTTTCCCTGGTGAAAACTGAAGAATATAGCTGGGCATGATGGCTCATGCCTGTAATCCCAGCACTTTGGGAGGCCGAGCGGGGAGGATCACTTGAGCCCAGGAGTTTGAGTCCAACTTGGTCAATACATGGAGGCCCCATATCTACAAATAATAGAACAAAAAATGAACTGAGTGTGGTGACAGGTGCCTGTAGTTCCAGCTCCTCACGAGACTGAGGCAGGATCTTTTGAGCCTGGGAGTTCCAGGTTGCAGTGAGCCACAATTGTGCCACTGCACTCCAACCTGGGTGACAGAGCGAGACCCTATCTCCCCAACACCAAAAAAGAAAAAAATTAAAAAAATTAAAAAGAAGAAGAAGAAGAAGAAGAAAACTGAGGAGTATGTTTATCAAACCTCTTTAATGTCTCAACTAGCAATGTGTAATAATAGAATGATAAAGATGATAAACTGGCTATATACTTTTAGTAATAGATTTTCCACATATGAAGTTACATGTGCATCTAGTTAGATAGGTAGATAACTCTTCTCAGCTCATGCAACTGTCCTCTTTTCAGCTTTGGGTAATTTCAATCTGGATATTTTTAAAGTAGAAAATTAGTATATGAGGTCCAAATACTCACTAAGTTATTTTGGATTCACTTAGTTTCACTTTATAATGCCAAGGTTATTCACATGCAGGCAATATTCTTAGTTATTATCTCCAACTTCTTAATATTTTCAACATTTTTGAAAAGTAGCTTCAGAGGAATAAGTGATTTGTGTTTTCTTAAATAGATTACACCTACCCAAATGTGTTTTTAGTACCCAGATCCTCAATTAAGATTCCAAATAATGGTTTTAATACCTTCTCCCTAGCTTAGAACAGTATATTAACTGCTGATGTAAAATTATGTGACAGCAAATTTGAACAAAGAAAAATAAAATGATTTCCACGTATGTGGCCATTTTTCTACCAAGCATATTTCTAAGAAATATTAAATATGATGACATGCTAACTATATTATAAAAACTTACCTAAATGGACTACATGTGGTAGTAATAGCACTTTTGATTTTAATTCGAATGATGCAATGAAATAAACAATATTACATGATATAGTTCAATTAAAGAGAAATTGGTGGTTTGGACATATTTTGTTTTGAATCTCAGTTTTTCACTTGCTCAATTTTAGTACAATCCACCTCCTACACTGTTCTAGTATAAGTCAAATAATAGGACGTACACTGTCATTTTCTTAAGAACTTTGTAACATTCAGGTATAATACACTAATATAAGCTGTGCATTTCAGTTAACATGAAGTCACTTCTTCCTCTGGTAGCAGTAATGGGGGAAAAGTGCCACTTCAGTTACAATTAAACCAGGGTTCCATGCGTAGCTTAACATTAAGCAGAACCATGTGTGGAATTCTGCAGAGAAAGCAAAAAAGAGGTGACTGTGAAATATGCTGATCTGGCCACAAAGTAGTTGGTTCAATTTTCACATGTACAACAGTTTCAGTTGGTTAAAAACTTAGACCTGTAATTCCTCCACAACTTATTATCTTGTGACTCATCTTCCAGGGAAGAAATGTCTCAGACTGTGAAATTGAGCAAAATTCTGGTTTATGGAGGTTGCTCAACCTTCTCACAACTCAGATGTCTCATCTGGAAAAAAAAAAGTCTCATGCAATGATTGTCAGGAATAAATGAGATGGAACCTAGGAAACACTTAAAGAGAGCTCTGGATAGGATGAGTGTTCAAAAAATGTTAGCAATGATTTCAAAGCAAAATTTTAAAATAAATGAATATGAGCCTGAAATCTGCAAATACATCTGGGATGCACTGGGGCTATGTTTACAAATTTCTTTTATGTCCAGCATATGAAAACAAACAAACAAAGATATCCTCTGTCCCGTTCCTTTAAGTCACTATGTAGTTTATTATAACCCAAATAAAATATCATTTAAAAACATAGAATAATTATGAGGTGGTTTTCCTGTGGTAAATGAGCAACAAAGCTGTATATATATTTTTCTAAACTGACAGTAAATATGCTCATTTATTTGATTTGTAAATTGACACTGGATACTGTTATTTAGTTTAGAATATATTATTATTAGACTATTGCAGGACAGGTCCATATTTAGAAACATAGAATACTCTGTTTTTTTTGTTGCATAAATGTTCAATTATTTAGACTGGTTACATTTGACTGAAATGTGTGAGGTATGTCAAATAAATATATAAATAATTTTATAATAAATATTTTTCTTTAATTTTGAAAGAATTTCCTTTACTCCTTGTGCTCCCCTGTTATAAAAGGATATAAGCACATTCTTCCTTGTATTAATAGTACCTGGCCTTAACATCTTAGCTCCTCTTTTAATCTGTTAGATTCTAAATATATAGACTTTATCTCATGTAGCCTGTGTCTCTCAAGGGCCAGAATAAAACATACTAGGTGCTCAGTACTTGCTTATACAATAAAAGAAAATGAGAGATCATGTCAGATTTATCATGCTGCTCCTGATCACTTTGCACAGCACCTTTTACCTGGTAAATTACAGGAAATGTTGGGAAATTAATGAATACCGGTATGTCAAATACATAAGGTACGATGCTTTCCATCAAAAATGGGACACAGTTTTTATTAAAGTGCTAACAAATACCATAGAATTGGTAACATAAAATATACTTTTAAAAAAGAAAAAAAAGCCTATAAACTATTAGAAGGAGGCTCACTGTTCTAATGAACTGTAAATCTATAATCTTGGCAAAGAACAAGATGTCTTTCTACTTGAGCTCTAGAGTACCTACTTTAGGGTTAAAATCAAGTTATTTGGCAGCATGTTGAAGCTAATTTTATGATCCATCAGTTAAACCAAAGCTCAAAATCAGTAGAAAAACTTTGGTACAGCTGCTGTGTACTCATTTATATAATGGAAAGCACTACACAAATATTTGCTGAATGAATTATAAATCAATAAACCAACAATGAATAATTGTTGGACAGATGGCAACTAGAAAATCTAGGTGGGTCAATAGGAGAGAACTCCGCAATCCTGAAATTCCCAGAAAAGTTAAATCACTGTTTCATGTTCACAAAAAAATTTAAGATTCATATCCTACCATCTAAACTTTAAGGGTAGGGCTTCCTCTAACCAATACTCCTGAATCTTTTAAGAGTCATTTATTACTGAAAAGAACTCAGTGTCATTGGGCATTAAAACTGCATCCTTAGTGCTAAAATCAGACTGAGATTTTGAATAATGGCACTGCCCTAGTAATCATGAAGCAACATTCTCCTTGGAGTCGATCAAATGTTTCCATTAGCAGAAATCAGTGGCAAGACACTGTTCCCCTGGAGTGACATTTCCTGCAATCATTTTATGCTTTAACAAGACAACTTGCATTTTATAACTTTGTAATCCCCAGCTCCCCTCATTCTTTCTTGACTTTGGAAACGTTTCTGAATTTATTGCCAAATAGAAATTGCCCTGGGAAAGAATAGTCATTGTCTATGAGAGAGAGATAGAGAGAGAGAAAGCGCGGGGGGAGAAGGAGAGACGGAGAGGTTCTATATCTCATCAGTTTCATTGCAGAGTTGATAAAGACATTTTAGAAAACCTGTAAAATACAGAGAAAATATAAGGAGTCTTCAGAAGTTGGTTTGAAATATTTCCCTTGTGCTAGAGAAGAGCAACTCAAATACAAACTTGAAAAATAATCTTTTGTACTTTTTACAATACTTTAAGAAGTATCGCTAATTTTTCAGGTTTCAAATGTAAGGATATGTATTCATCCTGGGTAAGAATGCAAGTCCTATAAATCACAGGATATATAGCCTTGTATTTTTTCATTTTAATGGTAAAATGAGCATAAATCTGTGTGAGTTCAAGTTAGGAAAACACATGAGTAATGATTCAGAGAATCATGAATTTTCTGTCTCATAATCCTGACCTTGGAAAGTTTCCAGAGACAATTCCAGAACTTTTCTGAAGGAATTTTGTTTCTTTCATTGTATACTGAAAATATTTTACATAGGCTTGGGAAATAAATGGATTGTGAGGCAGAAATAATGTGCTGGCTTGTAATGTCTTACAGTGCAAAGGCTAATTGATTTTTATGCAACTGTTTTGCTAATAACTATGATTAGGGTTTTTGAATTCCATAAGTATCACAATTCATATAAGGTAACCGTCAAGCATGTAATAATAGCTCTGATCAATTTATGTAAATACACATTTATTAGCTTTGGCTATGGGAGAATAAGAGGACTGATATCTACATTTGCTAATTTTCCTACCTTTGCCTCATATATTAGCTTGTATTTGATCCCTATCATGGTTTCATATAAGTAAATCCTTACTCATAAAACTAGGTACTTTTTATATGTCCAAACTATTGCTAATGGTTAAAATGCCTCTGCCAATACCACAATTTATTTAGAGTTGATCTAAGTCAATGTGTCAAGTCACTGTGACTTTTCTAAATGTCAATTTTATTTAGACATGCAGAAAAAAAATTAGAATGCATAATTTAAGTGACATGGAATTGGCATAAACAGGATCTGCTACATTTGGGATGACTATTCTTTCTTATACTGTGTCCCTTAAATTGTATGCCACGATATATCTTCTACACCTATGTATCGCATATATTTTTATCTAATTCAGAAAGCTACAAAAATGATAGCAGATAATATTTAGGATGATATGCCAAATTTGCAGTCCTAAGAGGTTATATGTGGATTCCTTTTGAATCTCACAATAATCCCAAGAAATGGGTATCATAGTTAGAATTTTGTGCACATGAAGTAACTAGAGGTGGGAGACATTTAGTAAATCAGTTAATGATAGAGCAGTAATATAAAGCCCCCCAGGGTCTGGGTAGTGATATGAGGAAGGTCCTGAATAATAGCGTTAACTAACATCAAAGACTTAGATATGTGAGTAGATAGTTAATTATATTCTGCTTGATATAAAGACGATACTCCGTCATTTACATAAGTTCATCGGTATATCCAGATTTGGCATAAATATCAACATCTAACGTCATTCAGAAGGCAGGTTCTTACTCAAAGGGTCTGTATGTCTCTGTCTTAGTCCATGTGGGCTGCTATAACAAAACACCACAAACTGAGTGGCTTATAAACAAAAGAAATTTATTTCTCACAGTTCTGGAGGCTGGGAAGTCCAAGATTAAGGTACCAGCAGAATATGTGCCTGGTGAGGGCCCACTTCCTGGTTAATGGATGGCTGTCTTTCTGCTATATTCTCACATGGTAAAAGAGGGAAGGGAGTTCTCTTTCATAAGGGCACTGAAATCACTCATATGGGCTTTACTTTCATGGTCTACTCACTTCCCAATGGCACCACCTCTTTGCATGATTACCTTGAGATTAGAATTTCAACATATAAATTTGGAAGGGGCAGGGTGAAAATTCTTCCTGTGGTCCTCCAAAATTCACATCCTTCTTAACTGCAAATGCATGCATTTTAATCCAATAATACCAAAGTCTTAATTCATTCCAGCATCATCTCAAAAGTCTAAGGTCTCGTGTGAACATTATCTAAATCAGATATGGGCAAGACTCAAAGTATGATTCATCCTGAGACAAACTGCTTTTCAGCTGTCCACCTGTGAAATCAAATGTACTATGTGCACTTCCAAACTACAGTGGTGGGAAAGGCACAGAATAGACACCCCCATTCCAAAATAAAAGAAATGGGGAAGAAGAAAGGAGTAATACATCCCAAGGAAGATGGAAACTCAACAGGGCAAATTACATTAGATCCTAAATCTTGAGAATAATCTTCTATGGGTCTGTACATCCCATGTCCACTAGGGCAGAGGTCTCACCTTATGGAAACAGTGGAGTAATTGTTCTATACCACCCATATTGCCAGGTTGGGCCCCCAAACCTCTGAGAAATCTCTTTGTGTTGTCCCACACCAACTATAGCTTCATGCCTGGGTTTTGAACCAGCTCTTTCCAATGGCTGGACTCCCTTGTGTGTGGCTTTACTGTTCTAGGGTCATTCATACAGCCCCACCTCCCTGGCTCCACTGCACTTTGCCCTAATGGAGGCCCTCTGCAGTGGCCCCTTACCCACTGGGACCTGGAATAAGAAGGGCAATCTTGGATTATTTTTAATTACCTTTGGAGTCATTCTTTCATTGTCTTGAACAGCCGGTTCTGGCCTCCGTTCCGATGGCTGACTGACTTCCTTAACACATGGTTGTTCGGCCACATCCTTCATGTTCTCTCCTGAATAGAGAATGTTAAGAGGCTTTCTTATTGTTTCCAACATTAATAGACAAGAATATTCAAAATCTTTACATTCTGTCTTCTTTTAATCTTTACGTTCTGCCACTTGCCCAGGTTGGAGCACTGTGGCATGATCTAGGCTCACTGCAATCTTCACCTCCCAAGTTCAAGCGATTCTCCATCCTCAGCCTCCTGAGTAGCTGGTATTACAGGTGTTTGCCACCTCACCCAGCTACTTTTTGTATTTTTTAGTAGAGATGGGGTTTTGCAGTGTTGGCCAGGCTGTTCTCCAACTCCTGACCTCAGGTCATCCACCTGCTTCAGCCTCCCAGAGTGCTGGGATTAGTACAGGTGTGATCCACTGCACCTGGTACCTTTTAATTAATAATTCTGTCTTTAAGTCATTTCTCTCTTCTCAGATTTTATGAGGAGCAGTCAGGCAAAACCAGGCCACTCCTTCAACACTTTGCTTAGAAACTGACTCAATCAAATATCCAATTTTGTTGCTTACAAGTTATACCTTCCTCTAAACACCAGAAGACAAGCACAATTCAACCATATTTTTTATAACAAGAATTGTATTTCTTCCATTGTCCAATAATATGTTCTTTATTTCTGTCTGAGACCTCATCCGATTGGCCTTAGCCATCCATATTTCTACCAACATTCTGTTCAGGATTATTTAGATATTCTCTAAGAAGACTGGGGCTGTGTCTTCAGTGCTCCTCTTTTCTTTCTGGTCTGTCACCAAAAACACTCTTACAGGTCCATTTATGGTAGTGTAGGCTTTTTCCAGCATGCACCTCAAAACTCTTCCAGTCTCTGCCCATTTCCTGGTTGTAAAGCTGCTTCCACCCTTTTAGGTATTTATTGTAGCAACATCCCCACTTCTCAGTGCCAAATTTCTATATTAGTTTGTTCAAGTTATTATAACAAAAAAATACAGTAGTGTCTTATAAACAAGGAAAATTTATTTATCATAGCTCTGGAAACTGGGGAGTCAAACATCAAGGCACCAGCCAGTTCTGTGTCTGATGAGAGTGTCTCTCCTGGTTCATAGATGTCTACATTTTCACTGTGTCCTCACATTGTGGAAGTGGGAAGAGGACTCTCTAGGGTCCCTTTTATAAGGGCACTAATCTCATTCATGAGGGCTTTGCTCTCATGACCTACTCACCTCCTAAAGGTGCTATTTTCTAATACTATTATCTTGGGGTTAGGATTTCAACATATGAATTCAGACCATTGCAACCTCAGTAATAAAAATTGTTAGGCTGGACAACACATTTTTGGACCACCCCCTACATACTGCAATGCATTTTCTTTGTTTTAATTGAAGCCCAGTACCTTCAGTGAGGGAGATGATGGTTCCTACTGATTAAGAATGGGCCTGCTCAATTACTACTCAATACACTGATAAACTGAAGGCAAATTGCCAATAAGAAATGATTAAAAGGGCAATCTCATGTTAGGTGCTCCGACTACACACACACACACACACACACACACACACACACACCCCACATATACAAAAACATGAGAAAACTTTGGGAAGTAAGTCTATTGCCTTGATTGTGGTAATGGCATCATGGGTGTTTGCCTATGTCCAAACTCATCAAACTGTACACATTAAATATGTTCCATTCTTTATATATCAATTATACATCAATAAAGCTGTTAAACAAAAAGAGAAACAATTAGATGGAAAAAATGAATCTGAAATTGAGAGCATCTGCTGAATTGGTAACATAAATTACTCTGAATGATTTGAGAGAGAAAACACACTTTGAGTTGTGGGTGAATTAAGGACATGAAAAATTATACTTTTAACACTTCAGTGGTGCTGTAAGATTTGAGAGTCTCTCTTTTTCGTAGAAGAAACATATCAGTGGAGAGAAGTTTTTGAGTAGCTCTTTCTTGTAAAAATTTCAAACTATTTTTAGCAAGCCTGAGTGTTAGGCATTACTAACCATGATGTCTGAAAACCAAAAAGTTGTTTTATGAGTACATAGACCATTATTAGGACCCCTTAGGGAGAAGAAGAAAAAGAAATCATGTATCATATTGGCAAGTCACTGCATATTATATGAAAAATAAAACATATAACTCTTTCTCTATATAAATACGTATATGTATCATGTCTATTCTAATTTCAGAGCAGCACTAACAGTTAACATTGCCTTCATTTTAAGAATTATATTTTTGCATTTCATTTAACAATTAAAATAAACTAAAGGACTAACAATATGCGTTGTCCCAAGATACCAGAGAAAATTAAAGGCTTATGATAGCATGCTGAATTACATACTTATAAAGTTGCTGTTAACTCTGAGGGTCTACAACTGTCTAGTAGATCAGGCTCAAATTGGATAGTAATTATAACAATTATATTACTCACATTTCCTTCAGTGACTTCCCAGGGAAGTTAAATTATGGAACTGAAAGGAGGTGGAGGAGGAGGTTTTAGGATTCCCCATGGAGAATGCATTACCTATAGGACTCCTTACTCAATCACAATCTCCATAACAATGACTGCCCATTCTTTTCCCCATTCCTCATCTGAAATACTGCTTCAGAAGTTACCAAAGTTGACCTCTCCTGGAAATGCAACTGAAACAAATGATCTCGATTCTCATTTTATTTAATTTTTCATAGCATCTAACATACAGAGAGTCTCCTCTTTACAACTCTCATTGCTGTTGCCCTTAAGTTAGGTTAATAAGAGAACAAATGTTTTTGAGATAAATGATATTTGATATGATTGTTTTAAATTTTTAGACCAAGCGTGTTCCTATCTATTCTCCACTTTATTTCTGACTTTGAAAAGCTTCTTAACATCTCTAAGCCTCAGTTTCCTCTTTGGAAAATTTGAATAATAATAGTGCTTCCATTATACAGTTGTTAAACAGCCAGGCGCAGTAGATCACATCTGTAATCCCAGCACTTTGGGAGGCCAAGGCGGGCAGATCACCTGAGGTCAGCAGTTCAAGCCCATCCTGGCCAACATGGTGAAATCCCATCTCTACTAAAAATACAAAAATTAGTTGGGCACAGTGGTGCATGCCTGTAGTCCCAGCTACTTGGGAGGCTGAAGCACGAGAATCACTTGAACCCAAGAGATAGAGGCTGCAGTGAGCTGAGATTGTACCACTGCACTCCAGCCTGGGTGACAGAGCAAGACCCTGTCTCAAATGAAACAAACAAACAACACCAACAGCAGCAAAGAATAAGATAGCATATATTAAGTATTTTACATGTACACTGGTGTCTTTCAATCCTTTGGCAAACATGGACTAATGTATTCTATTTTAGCAAAAAAGAATAGAATTGAAATAAGACAGTAAACACCCCAAAATCCTTTGGAGAATGCAATGAGTGGGAACATAGCTGGGATCTCCAAGAGATCATATGTCAAGTGAGATATTTCACTGATGGGAACTAACACTATGTCTGGTACATTATAGGCCCATAAAAATCTTACGTATTCGTGGATGAAGCAAGGTCTGAGATGGGCTTTAAGGATTGTTGCCTTTGTACGAGCAGAAATGATGGGGCAGTATTTGGATGGCACATCCCTTAAACAAAGCCTCTTCTGTCTTTTGTTGAACACAAACATGTAGCTTCAAAAGACACTTCTACTTTAAGTCTCCAACTAAGTTTTATATAAAGAGGTTCAGTGTTTTTAAATGTTATGTTCATATTTCATCCATCAATTTTCTTTTTGACAGGTTTGCTGTCAGCTGAGTGTAATGTAAAGGTGTAAAAAGACTTCTTTTATGAGTGAAAAGATTCATAATTCTTAATTGTTATTATCACAGCAAATCACTCTCCATGAAACCTGGAAATATTTATTGGTGTAAAATAGGATGGTTTTTGTGAAGTTGCATTGAATAAATGTCTACTTGAGAATATTTACTGAATCTGATTTATCCACCCCACCTTTCCCAGTCTATGTCACTGTTTAAATTCAAATATTTATTTCTTACTTGTTTCATGGCAACCAAGTTCCAAATCTTTCTTGCCATCTTCTAACTTCAACATACATTATGTTACTTTTCCTTGAACCCAGTGCTAATCATCTCCTTCCTTTCGTTAATTTGTTCCACAGATCTCACCTTGCCATGCTTAGTGAATTATAGCCCTATCAGTTGGGCTTATTTTTCATGAAACTCCCACACAAACTATATTCTATATCCACAATGTCCAATGCAGCAGCCACTAGCCATCTATGGCTATAAAGCATTTGAAATGTGGCTAGTTCACACTGAAATGAGCTGTGAGTGTAAAATACACACCAGATTTCAGCAACTTAGTACAAAAAAAGAAAGCATCTTATTATTTTATTATCAATACCATAATAAAATGATACTACTTTGAGTATATTGTATTAGACTAGATATACTCTTAAAATCACTTTTACCTGCTTATTTTCAATTTTTTGATGGGTCTGCTAGAAATTTAAAATGTGCATATGTGGTTCACATTGTATTTGTTTTGGACAGAGTTTCTCCAGATAAAAAGTACTAATGTGTAGAAATCAGACACCTCTCATTTTTGTTCTTGCTCTTGGGCCTTTTCTTCTAAAGTTTACTGCTTACGTTGAGCAAACATTTATTGAGTGGCCACTAGTTACTAAACACTTTTGTCTATATTGGGAATATAGAAAAGTTACAGGTAGATAACTTACGACATTCTTAGAGCTTACATTTTCATTTGAGATATCAAAAAATAAAGCAAGGAAATAACAAAACCACAATAATTTCAAATTGTGATAAATGACGTGTGAATAGATGACGGTGACATATTTGATAATTCCTGGGGAGTGGGACTTCTTTATAGTTTCACCGAAGAAAACCTCCATGAAAAGGACATATTTGAATGAAGATGAGAAGAATGAATGTCAGTATTTTTCCAATTTGAGGTATATAGACAGATGTAGATAGATAAAGAAATATGTGATGTATACGTAAAAATAACTACATGAAGATCATTAGTTTTTAATGTAAGTACACATTCTGATTGATTGGTAGTGGCTGTCCAGAGTGCTATCATTGATCAGTGATGTGTACCAGGGTGTATAAAAGATCAATAACACAGACTGTGCCATGTATTTTTCCCTGGCAGATACACAACCACACATATCACATGAAGAAACTACGCAATACTATTTATTTAGTAATAAATGTCACAGGATCCTTGGGGTGTCACTTCATCAGCTGGAAACCTCTGTGTCCACTAGTGCCTTCTGCCTGAGTATTGCTTGTACCCGTTGAGCTCATTTTGCCCACTCGGCCTGGCAGGCTGCACTTGGCTCATGCTACCAGCCTGGATTGCACATCCACCAAGGGTTGGCCAGGCACAAAGAGATGAGCAGTGTGTGGGTGAACAAGTGCAGGGTCCAGCCACTGCATACAGCCAGGCATGCCAGCTGCTGCAGCGGGGCGGGCAGCTCCAGGTGCTGACACAGGTGCCGGCTCCATGTGAGGCTGCAGCTGAATCAGATGTACTGCACTGCAGCTTCCACAGCAGGTACCTATGTCTGGACAAGGGGAACAAGGTGACACCCTGAAGCTTGGAGAGGCCAGGAACAGCAGAGCCCCAAGAGGGTAGTTGCAGCCCTGGCTCAGGGAGCCCCTAGGTCTGGGGTGTCCAAAAGGCTACAGCTCTTCTCTCCTTCTTTTTGCCTGCAACATGGCAAGCAAATGGGTATGTTTCAACCCTGTTGGTATTATAGTTCTTTCAATCCTCCCATTCAGCAGGTCTTGAGTTCTTGTCCTGTGTCCAGAAGAATGAGGTATAGGGACAACTAGAGGGTGAGCAAGGTGAGAAGAGCATTATTGAACAACAGAACAGTTCTCAGGGGACCATAAGTGGGAACTCCTTTCTGCAGGCAGGTCCTCTTGACGAGTGTCCAGCTCTCTATGGAGAAGAGACCCACGGTGGTTAGCTCCTTTCTGCAGGCAGGTCATCCCAAAGTCTGTGTGAGTCTGGCTGAGTCTGAGGGGTTTTATGGGCTCAGAATGGAGGAAGGCACAGATAAAGCACCATAAATTCTCACTACAGGCTGTGGACTCCACCTGGAACTGACAGCTTGGCCTTCGGGCTTCAGGTTGTCCCTGGCTTGAAGGTGGGGTTTCTCCAGTAACCCACCCCTTTCTGCCCAGGAGCCTGTCTGCCTCCTACTGCCATCAACATATCGCCTATGGCACTCAGGTTATTCATGCCAAGGAGCACCTGCAGGCCCTGGCAGAGCTGCCTTGAAGCCCCTGCTCAGCTTCTCTCCCATGCTCATCAGAGCTCAAAGTCCTGCAGGAGCCAAGACAACAGGGGCGTGATGTGTTGGCACTGCCCTGAGTGTGCAGACGCCCAGCCAGATTGTGACAGTGCCTGGGCTCAGCCATAGCTTTGCTCTGCCCTGGAGTGGGCACAATGAATGGGGAAAGGCCAGGCAGTGGGAGGAAGCACTTTCAAGCCTGCAGGTTCAAGGGGCTTCCTGGGCCTCCAAGAGCACAGGTATGCCTGGGTCTGGAGGGGCAGCTGTGCCCAGAAGTGTGGGGTTCCTGCTGGCCCTGTGGTGCACACAACTCTGGCCACACCTCTCCCACTTCAACCAGTGTCTTTTCAGCAGCCACGCCAGAGGGACCACCACTGCCATCTTAAACACATTACCAGTTCTTTTCTAAGACTTTTTGTCTATGTTTGGGATCAGGTGAGGTGAACCAAAAAATTTATTCCATATAACAAAAAAAGAGACAGTTCACTGTACATAGCCTAAAAATTAATTAAGCTGCAGATCTTTAATAAGTTTTCCTGATTATTCTCTGTGTGCATGAAAATTTGCTAATTGCATTCAATATTTTTTTATTCGCCTCAAATTTGGCCAATTCTCTTTTCATCAGTTTTGCATCTGGGTGTCTGATTGAGCCTTGGAACATCTGTGAGGCAGGTGTTTTCTCATGCCTTCCAAAAGGATGCAAAAAGCAACATGGGATGCAGACCAACAGATGGTGTAAAGTAAAAGAAAATCTAGAAGTAGTGTAGGAGAGAATTTATTCAGGCCTATTATATACTGAAATAGACATTCCCCTGAGTGACTTTTTCCATTATTCCAAAGATTGTCCAATTTCTTAGAGGCAAATTCCAATGACATTGGTTTTTCATAACCTGGATAATTTCTCTTAGGTATGTAAAATTTTATTTTATTTTTTATTGCTATATAATAATTGTATATTTTTATAAGGTACATGTTATATATTGATACATGCATATAATAAT
>NW_012103354.1:2827234-2829388 GCF_000951045.1 Mandrillus leucophaeus
GGAAGGAAGGAAGGAAGGAAGGAAGGAAGGAAAGGGAAAAGAAGTCTATCACTATTCACCATCTACCAAGTAGGATGCATTAGGGCATCTCTAGACAGCATGGATAGATTGGTTAAATTAAAGATTGTTTAGGCTAGGTGCAGTGGCTCACACCTGTAATCCCAGCACTTTGGGAGGCTCAGGTGGGTGGATCACCTGAGGTCAGGAGTTCGAGACCATCCTGACCAACATAGTGAAACCTCATCTCTATTAAAAATACAAAATTAACTGGGCATGGTGGCTCATGCCTGTAATTCCAGCTACTCAGGAGGCTGAGGCAGGAGAATCATTTGAACCCAGAGGCAGGGGTTGCAGTAAGCCAAGATTGCGCTACTGCACTCCAGCCTGGGCAACAAGAGCAAAACTCTGTCTCGAAAATAAATACATACATACATACATACATACATACATACATACATACAATTCAAATAAAAAGATTAAAGCAAAACCAACAACAAAATGAAATAAAGCAATGACAAATCCTCTGGGTTCTTTTGGGGGACTGGAAGGCAGGTTGTTTGATGCACACTGATAGAAAACTAACAGAAAGGTAGGTGGGACTAAGTTGTTAAGGTCATTTGAGTACTGAGTGTTACAGATCCCTAGATACTTTTAGTAGCCTGAGCCTTTTGGAATCTTAGGTAAACATGGCATGATTATTTTATTAGGAAAATTTTAGGGGGTGTTATTCATTGTCCAGTATTAACAATATCATAAAACTCATCCCTTGTTCTGCTCAAACATTATTCAGATAAGGCTCCTTTAACAACGATTCAATAATTAAGTCAACCCAACTTTCTCCAAATTCTGGTCCTCTTCTTTTTTTTGTAAAAATTTACACAACAAAAGAAACAGAAGACCTTTTCATGTGCCTTGTCCAGGAAACTGCTCTTGGTTTTTGATATTCTTAGTTCTTCATGGCAATCTATTTTATACATGAGCCAAACAATAGTCTGTAGATATTAACCCCTAGGTTATTTCTTCACTGTAAATTAATACCTGTTAGTTCACAAGCCTGCCATGACCAAATAGAAAATTTTACATTCCCAATTGTTTTGAAGATAATCCAAACAACTGGGTAATGAAACTTACACATACGCCATGGAATACTACACAGTCATAAAAAAGAGCAGAATCATGTCCCTCACAGCAACATGGATGCAGCTGGAGGCAATTATCCTAGGCAAATTAATACAGAGCCATTACTCACGTATAAGTGAAAGGTAAACATTAGATACTCACGGACATAAAGATGGCAATGTTAGACACTGGGGACTACTGGAAGAGAAGGAGAAGGAAAGGATTGAAAAAGTCACTATTGGGCTGGGAGCAGTGGCTCACACCTATAATCCCAGCACTTCGGGAGGCCAAGGTGGGCGGATCACTTGAGGTCAGGAGTTCAAGACCAGCTGGGGCAACATGGTGAAACCCTGTCTCTACTAAAAATGCCAAAATTAGCCAGGTGTGGTGACACACACCTGTAATCCCAGCTACTCAGGAGGTTGAGGCAGGAGAATCGCTTGAACCCTGGAGACAGAGGCTGCAGTAAGCAGAGACTGGCCAGTGCACTCCAGCCTGGGTAGAAGACTGAGACTTCATCTCAAAAAAATAAAAAAGTAAAAGAAAAAAAACCAAAAACCACCTCACTGTTGGGCACAGTGCCCAGTAGCTGTGTGATGGGATCAATTGCACCTCGGCTCTCAGCTCACACAGTATGCCCTTGTAACAACCTTGCACGTATACCCCCTGAATCTAAAAGTTGAAATTATTAACATAAATAACCCAAATAAGTACACTTCTAGTCATTTAGAGACTATCTGCTTTGTGTACCCACAAAATCTTCTACTGCTTCTGTTGGCCATTAATAAGAGAGAGGTGGCCGGGCGCGGTGGCTCAAGCCTGTGATCCCAGCACTTTGGGAGGCCGAGAAGGGCGGATCACGACGTCAGGAGATCAAGACCATCCTGGCTAACATGCTGAAACCCCGTCTCTACTAAAAATACAAAAAATTAGCCGGGCGTGGTGGTGGGCGCCTGTAGTCCCAGCTACTCGGGAGGCTGAGGCAGGAGAATGGCGTGAACCCTGGAGGTGGAGCTTGCAGTGAGCTGAGATCCA
>NW_012103354.1:2832123-2833439 GCF_000951045.1 Mandrillus leucophaeus
GCTGAGAACATTCCAAATGTTCTCTTCTAGATATTCTAAAATGCACATTAACTCATTGTTAACTATTGTCAGTCTATTGTACCATCAAACACTAGAACTTATTCCTTCTATCTGGCTGTGGTTTTCTACATATAACCATCTTGTTTTCATCCCCTATTACCTCTACTCTTCTTGGCCTCTGGTAACCATCAGTCTACTCTTTACCTTCATGAGATCAACGTTTTTGACTCCCACATGTGGAGAGAACGTGTGATATTATGACATGAAGAATGTTGTATGCCACCCAAAAGAAGCTTCCTCTCTGAACTGTGGGACAGAACATTCTGGGCCATTAATTCTACCTTCCCCAGATATTGAAAAATGAATAATAGAACTCTGCAATACTGTCAGACTTTTTACACATTTTGAAATTCATTCATGACTTTTGTAAGAATTTGTTTTAACTTTTTGCTGATTTGAATATATATTCTTATGATAAAATAATAATTATTAATCATCACTTTTGACATTCTCCTTTAGCACAAGTTACCACTTTCATATTTCATTAAGGCAGATAAACATTTAGCAAAGTTAGTAAAAACAGTATACATACTTTATTAATCTAGCAAACCTTTATTTAGCACCTTTGTGTGTCAGACGTTGCTCTAACTCAAAGAGAATTAACATTATGAGAGGCATTCTCTTAAAGGTATAAGATGAGGGGAGCCTACAAATTTGGAAAAAATTATAATATGAAGCATAAAATTTCTTTAGTAATATCACAGGCAAAATGCTAAGGAAATATAGAAGACATATTTTTCATTTTGCCTGGGAACTTCAGAGAAAACTTTACAAAGGAGGTAACTGATAACTTTTTCTTGATTCATTAATAAGAAATCTGGCCAAGTAGGGTGGCTCACGCCTGTAATCTCAGCAGTTTGGGAGGCCAATGTGGGAGCAAGGCTTGAGGCCAGGGTTTCACGATCAGCCTGGACAACATAGTGAAACCACATCTCTACAAAACTAAAATAAAATTAGCTGGGCCTGGTGGTGCACATCTGAAACCCCAGCTACTTGGGGGGTTGAGGTGAGAGGATTGTTTGAGTCCAGGGGGTTAAGATCACTGCACTCCACTCTGAGTGACAGCATGAGACTATCAAAAAGAAGGAAGAAAAAGAAAGAAAAAAAAGAAGAAAAGAAAGAAAGAAAGAAAGCAAGAAAGAAAGAAAGCAAGCAAGCAAGCAAGAAAGAAAGAAAGAAAGAAAGAAAGAAAGAAGAAAGAAAGAAAGAGAAAGAAAGAAAGAGAGAAAAGAAAAAGAGGGGAAGGAAGGAAGGAA
>NW_012103354.1:2835574-2871935 GCF_000951045.1 Mandrillus leucophaeus
AAAAAAAAAAAAAAAGAGAGAGGTTTGTGGTTTTAATAATCTAAGCCAACCATCTGCCAACCTTTTTGGCACCAGGGACCAGTTTCATGGAAGACAATTTTTCCAAGAATAGGGGAAGGGGAATGGTTTGGGGATGATTCAAGCACATTACATTTATTGTACACATTATTTATATTATTATTCCCTTGTAATATATCATGAAATAATTATATAACTCACCATAATGTAGGGTCAATGGGGGCCCTGAACTTGTTTTCCTGCAACTAGATAGTCCCATCTGGGGATGATGGGAGAGAGTGACAGATCATCAGGCATTAGATTCTCACAAGGAGCATGCGACCTAGTTCCCTCTGCCACTGATCTGACAGGAGGTGGAGCCCGGGCAGTGACGTGAGCCATGGGGAGTGGCTGATAATACAGATGAAGCTTCAGGCATCTACCACTCAACCTTGCGTTCTGCAGACTGGTTCCTAACAATCTGGACTGCCATTGGTCTGTGGCCTGGGGACTGGGGACCCCTGCTTTAAGCCACTATTACCCTTCAGAGTTCTCTGACAAAGACAAACTCCGTATTATGCTGCTAAGTATCATCACCTATAATAGGAAGCCCATCTTTCATCCCCCTATCTCACTGGAGTTTCCTTACCAATCTCTCCTTCTGGCCCTGTCACCATAAGCCTCTGGATGGCCCCCTGCCATAAAGTAACACCTCTCTCGTGTGACCCTGTTTGAGTATTGCCCAGTGAAGCTTTTTGTACATAACTGCCTCTTGTGGTCCTATATTTTTTTCTTGATCAGACTCCAAATCCCTCAAATGCCCCACATAGTCTAAGCTTCTAATCCAGTATCAATACCAAAAGTTTATAATTGAGCTTGGAAGAGCCCAAGTTCTTTCAGTGTTACTTATCAATGGGATACTATTTCTCTCAAAGAACAGTAGAAATTAATAGTGGTATGATGAGGCAACTGAAAACATAACCACAGGGAAAGAGTTCTGCAAAATTTACCTAGCTAAGACTGACAACAGACTGGTGCTGAGTTTTCACATCCTCTGCCCCCTTTACATTGTTTCTGTCTTGATATTACCTATCTTACAATTAATATTGCTCATCATCACAATAATATATATGTGTGTGTGTGCACATACAACTATATAAATACATATATATATATATATATATATATATGTCACTAAACAGTCAATAAGAAGGATGGAATGCAGACAGAGTTAGAAATCAAGACTGAGTATATTAGTGGCCATAAAGAAATTTTATGGAAGAGGAATATAGCCAAAATCAATGAAGTGTTCCAGTATCAAACCAGGATGCAACGGACAAGAACTTTCTAACTTCAAAATCTTCTTTTCTGGCAAGAGACCTTCTCTGTCAAACCAAAGTGAAGGTCATTATTCAGGAGAGTACTTTAATTCAACATTTTGAGCCCAAGATTGACCCTGGGCTGACAATCTAAAGCATATTTTATTTTAAGGAAACACCATAAACTGTTACTACTATACTATTTTACTATACTTGGCTGCCTGGAGATTCTTCAGGAAAGCATCAGGAGCTGACAAATGAAGTGAACTAAAAGGTCCCTTTCTATGTAGTCACTTCTACCTATACAGTATGTATTTCGTTCATGAAATGTCTTGCTGGTGACAAATGACAACCAATATGTCTGTCTTCATATTGCCAGACTGAGCTGAAGTATCATAATACAGTGAACTGAATTAACCCGGTATCTCTAAATACCCAGATGAGTTATGCATAGGGAAAATAGAGATATTTTGCCTTGGCACAAATAATTTTAAAAATTTTTGATAAGCCAAAAATTTAACCATCACTTTTTCTTTTTTGTTGCACTTGCCAATTTCTCATCAATCTAATTAATCACTTTTACCTATAAAGTATTTATTTATTTCACAAAATGTCTTGTAGGTGACAAACAGAAACTTAGGAATTTCTCCAAGCTTGCATCTATAAAAACAATATTCAAACCCCATGGCTATCCACATTCCAAACACTGGCCTTGAAAGAAGTACTAGGTTCCAATTTCCCACCCTCGTCTTCATTACAGGATTTCAAATGGGCCACTTATTTGCTCCTGGTTCTATAAGCCCACTAGCAAGGCTCCAACTGGGGACGAGGGAAGATAGAGGCAATAAAGACAGTCTCTACAAGTTACCCTGTTTATGCTCAATTTTTTACTTTTCTTGCCCCATTGATTCCCAGCTCATCCTCAAAATAGAGCCAACCATTTCTCCAGGTGGCATCCAGGAGAACGGTTTCCCTTGTGGCTAGTGCTTTGATTGTTTCATTTTCCATTCTATGATAAAAACCACTCTCTTAAGTCCTGGAGAAAAGTAAACCTAAGACATAAAAATTTGTATATATAAATAAAATGGCAGGAAAGAGCAAGATAGTGAGTGAAACAAGGAAAAAAGGAAGGAAGGAAGGAAGGAAGGAAGGAAGGAAGGAAGGAAAGAAGGAAGGGGGAGGGAGAAAGGAAGGAAGAGGGAGGGAGAAAGGAAGAGAGACTGAGCTTAGAGGTGGCTGTATAATCTAGAAATGCTCTGAGTGTTCACACCATTTTATGGCTTTAGAATTTATCTGTTGTTCTATTTTTTTCTTGATAAAACATCAATTCTGATGCTTATGTTGCCATAGGGGAGAAAACAGAATATGTACCCTTTATCTCATAATTGACATGATTGATTTAAGAATACTGCTTGATCTATTTTAGTCAGTTAGTTACAACATCTCCCTTTGCTGGGAGTTAGGAAATTCTTTTTGGAACAATGGACCGGACAGGATGGGTGCTCAGATGTAGGTGGGGGGGAACCTTATGTTTTGGTAATAATGTTCCTTCCTCAAACACACATATAGATACACAATCATGTATGTTCACAAACACATTACAAACTACTTTGTCTAGGAATATCCACACTAGCAAGTCTAATATTTTCAAACTCATCTGTAATACTTAGGGAAGAGTAAGAAACCAAAGGACAAAATTGTGTCTTGAGCTTTTAAAAAGGGCAGCCAGTTGGGAGGTGGCAAAGAGAAGAGTCTCTCTGCATATCACACTCCACATTTTAAACCTGAGCGAGGAGGCTCCACAGTGAACAACTGTCTAGTTAATAAAGTGGTGGGAGGCATTGGAGCTTGAAATTATGGATCACTTTTGATTAAATGTAGCTCACAAAAAGTAATCCCTGGCTTTTGGTGGCACAGTCCCCACTATCATACGCAAAAATGTAAGTGCCAGCACTTATTAAATCTAGCCTGAGCGATAACTGAGGATCACCCTGGGGATGGTTCACTTTAAAAAATAAAAATAAAGAAGACCTACAATTCTCCACAAAAATAATTAAATCTTCACCAATTGGCCAGGTGGTTGATGGAATATTTTTTGGTGTTTTTCTGTGTTTGTGAGGAGCAGTAGGGTTTATAGGAATGATCATTAAATTTGGAGTTCAAATATCATCTAGATTGCATCATGTATTCACTGTGATTTGGCACCAGTGAATTGATATCTCTGAGCCTCTACTTTCTCATTCTAAAACACAGTCATTAAAATACAGACCCCCCAAGGATTACTGCGATTATTAAATATGATAATTTATGTTAAAAAAGTCAAGTCTCCTGCCTAGAATGCATTAGAATCTAAGCACAATTTGTTCTCTGTAGTAATCTGAGCTTCCATCCCAGCACCTGATGTGCAATGAGTGCTCAATAGGTGGAAGCTGCTACTGTTACTGTTGTCATTGTTTACTATTATATTTGTTTTGTTAATTTTTCTACCACTATTATTCTACTACTTTGTTCAGGACCAGGCAATGAGTTGAGGATTTTCTAAAAAATAAATGTTATTACAGTATCCCAAGAAGAAATTGCTTTTGATCTTGACTCATTTTACTTTTTCCATATTTTTATTGATTTTTATATTGAAATTCTCCTTTTGATATATTTTAACCATAATCTTTGTTTATGGGAACCAACACCCCAGCATCTGGTAATAAGTTGCTTATGAAAAGGTAACATAATTTTTTATTAGAAAATCAAAATCAGTAAATCACACATTTTGCCCTTAGCAGAGGTTAAGTGAACACATTATCCACAACATCAGGTTTTTACCTCATTATAAGCTTGTATTTTCAGCAGTAAAATGGACTTTTTTCAGTCTTCAACTGTTAGCATATACTGGAAAATTTTATTGATTTAAATCTAGGGCTGTGAGGATGCCAGATCAGAGTACTGGAGGTAATGAAGAGTGTAGCGTTTTCTGCAAAGGACTGGGGACCGCTAGGTACAGGCAGAAAGTATTGTCTGGGGATTGCAAAGTCAAGTTTGTGAAGGTGAGCTTCAAATCCCAGTGTGGAGCACTGCACTGAGAACATATTTCATGGGGAGCTGTTTTATATTTGCCCACTGTAATCCTCTAATTAATTTAATAATTCATTCATTCATAAAGTGTTCATTGAATGCTAAGTCCCAGTCATATTAAGTGTGTTAGATAGAGGTTTTCGGTCCTATCCTTCATGAAGTTTATAGCCTTCAAGGTGATACACAAATATATCCATGCCTTCTTTGGAGAAGTGTCTATTCAAGGAAATAGCCCATTTTTAATTATTAAATTTTTTCACTATTGAGTTGTAAGAGTTCCTTATTTATTGCAGAGATTAACCCCTTATCAAATGAGTGATTTGCAAATATTTGCTCCCATCTGTAGGTTGCCTTTTCACTCTATTATTGTTTGTTTCTGTTACTGTGCAGAACTTTTCAGTTTGATATCATTGTACTTGTTTATTTTTGTTTTTATCATACGTGTTTTTGGTGTCTTGTTCACAAGGTCATTGCTAAAACCAACATCATGAAGTTTTCCCTTATGTTTTATACTAGAGGTTTTACAGTTTCAGGTCTTATGCTTCAGTCTTTAATTCATTTTGAGTTGATTTTTGTTTGTGGTGCAGATAAGGGTCTAATTCCATTCCTTTGCATGCAGATATCGTTTTCCCAACACCATTATTTTGAAAAGACTATTATTTCCTCACTGGGTGTTCTCGGGCCCTTTATCAGAGAACAGTTGACTATAAATGCATGAATTTATTTCTGGGCCCTCCACTCTGTTCCATTCATCTATTTGTCTGTCTTTATGCTACTACAATTCTGTTTTTATTACTGCAGTTTTGTAATATATTTTGAATCAGGAAATTTGGTGCTCCTAGTTTTGTTCTTCTTTTTCAAAAATGATTTGGCTATTTTGTGGTCTTTCATGGTTTCATAGGAATTTTAGAATTTTATTTTCTATTTCTGTGAAAAATGACATTGTGGTTTTGAGAGAGACTGCATTGGATTTGTAGATCATTTTCCATAGCATGAACATGTTAGCAATATTATATCTTCCAATCCATCAACACTGGAGAACTTTCCATTTGTGTGTGCTTTGCCTAACTTTTTTCATCAATATTTTGTAGTTTTCCATGTACAAGTCTTTCTTTTACTTATGCTTTTGTTTGGCTCTGTGTCCCCATTCAAATCTCATCTCGAATTATAATCCCCATAATCCCCATGTGTCCAGGGAGGGACCTGGTGGGAGATGATTGGATCATGGGGGCGGTTTCCCCTTTGCTGTTCTCATGATAGTGCATTATCACAAGATCGGATGGTTATGCAAGTGTTTGACAGTTCCTCCTTCTCACACACAATCTCTCTCATCTGCCGCCATGTAAGATGTGCCTGCTTCCCCTTCCACCATGATTATAAGTTTCCTGAGGCCTCGCCAGCCATGTGGAACTGTGAATCAATTAAACTTTTCTTTATAAATTACCCAGTCTCAGGTAGTTCTTTATAGCAGTATGAGAACAGACTAATACATACCACCTTAGTGAAGTTTAGTGTTAGGCATTTTATTTCTTTTGGTGCCATTATAATTGGGATTGTTTTTCTAATTTCCTTTTTAGACAGTTCCTTGTTACTGTACAGAAAAAAAAAAACTGATTTTTGTATGTTGATTTTGTATCTTGCAACTTTACCAAAATTGTTCATTATTTCTAACTTTTTTTAAATGGAGTATTAAGGATTTTCTATATATATAAGATTGTGTTGTCTGCAAAGATGGACAATTTTACTTCTTCTTTCCAATTTATATCACTTTTCTTTCTTTTCCTTCCTAATTGCTCTACTGAAGACTGCCAATATCACATTGAATAGAAGTGACAAGAGTGGGCTTCCTTCCCTTGTTCCTGACCTTAGGCAAAAAAAAAAGTTTCAGTTTTTCGCACTTGATTACAATGTCAGCTGTAAGTTTTCATTTTTGATTTTTACTATTTTGAGGTCATGTTTTTCTATATCTAGTTTGTTGAGAGTTTTTATAATGAAAGATTGTTTGATTTTGACAAACTCTTCTTCTGCATCTATTGAAATGATGTAATTTTTATCCTCTATTCTGTTAATGTGGTGTATTACATTAATTGATTTCCATACTTTCACCATCCTTGCATCTCAGAAGTAAATCCCACTTGGTCATGTTGTATGATTCTTGGATTCAGCTTGCTAGTATTTTGTTGAATATTTTTGCATATATTCACCAGGGATACTCGCTTGTAGCTTTCTTTTCTCTTGGTGTCTCTACCTGGTTTTGGTATCAGTTTAATAAGTTTGGATGTGTCCTTCCTCTTCAAATATTTTAGAAGAGTTAGAGAAGTGTTGGCATTATTATTATTATTATTATTTATTTTTTTTTTTTTAATGCTTGGTAGAATTCATCAGTGACGCTATCTGGTCCTTAGATTTTCTTTGTTGGAAGGTTTTTGATTACCAAATCAATCTCCCTACTATTTATAGATTTGTTCAAACTCTATTTTGTCATAATTTAGTCCTGATAATGTGTATATTTTTAGGAACTTATCCATTACTTCTATGCTATCCAGGTTATTGGTGTGTAATTGTTCATAATATGAGTCCTTTTCTTTTCTGTGTCTTCAGTTATAATGTCAGCTAGATAGAATCAGAAGCCCTGGAACTCCCCACACTACCACCAACACATCAATTCAGCAATGATTCACAGACAAATTCCCTTTATGAGAAATCAGAAACTAGTTGAAAGGGTCTTGCACCCTGGGAGAATAAAACCAAACTCATCAAAGGAGGCAGTGCGATTTTTCACACCCTCTTGCCATAGATCCTGACCCCCAATAAGCATCATATGATCAGAAGCCCCCAGTCCCAGCTTCACCCAGGGCAGGGAAGGGGTTGGTTTCTGCATCTGTCATCCCACGTTTTCCAAGACAGCTTCCCCAAAACTGGCCTCTGTCTTGCCAGTTGGTGCTCTGATTGGTATGGTAGAGTCTAGCATCCTTGGGGAGTACGAAGGCAGTGGCTTGGGCTGGCAAATACCATTGGTCCTCCTGCTCAGCATAGAGTAAATGAACAAAGAGAACACAGCTACTTGCTTCTTTCTGGGGAAGAAAAGAGTTGACAGAGGCTCCCAGAATTTCTGCTCAGGCTAATTGGTGGAACCCCTGTTTATTTTTTTTCTCCTTTTTTTCCCAAAATTTTAACACTCAGTCCGCAGTAAAGGTTAAATAAAAATTGAATGGATATGAAAAGATAGATTAGTTGCAGTTACAATCTGTACCTACATACCTGTGTTATTTCATTTGTCAGAATGCTTTGGCCTTTGATTATGATAGAGGAGAAAGAGTTTAACCTTTTTAAAGTTTGAACCAGGCTTGCAGAATTTGGTGGAAAGGATTGAGAGAATAATTAGGGTTGGAAAATGAGATCCAAATGGCAAAATTAGAGAGCGCAAAGTATTAAAAAATATCCAGAGGTCGGTAACACGAATGAGGATACTCTGCACAATTGCTAATGTGCCTTCTGTGGCAAGTGTCTGCTCCTTTCTCATACCGCCTTTCCTTTCTTTAAAATAAATATCTGCCCTGATGCTCATCTCCTTCTTGCCATCATACCTTGAGCCCTCAGGCTCTTTCAGTGACAACTACCTGGAGTGCATACCTGCCAGCTCCCACAGCATGTTTCCCACCTGCGTCAATCCTCAAAAAATATGTCAGGAGCTCCTGTCATTTGCTCTCACCAGTCAAATATGTCAAGAAATTGTGTGCGTGAAGTATTGTTTTGGTGTCATCCTTGTGGGAAACTCAGGACAGACACTCGGTCCTCACTTCCATGTTTGTCAGGAAATATTAAAAGGACCTCAGGCATTTTAACTTATATCCTCTGTTTAACCTCTTTTCATCAGTTCTAGAGTAATCTGGATCTCAGGTAATTATGGCCTGGTCCTTGGAGATATAAGAAGTAAGACACTGTTTTCATCAGATCTCCTTCTGGTATTCTACAACTCTCTTTCCATGAACACTTCTATGGTTCAAGAGAATGCACACAAATAAAAGTATCTATTAAGGAATTCTACAGGATACATTATTTACTTGATTTTGCCAACTCTGGGTACCACAGTCTTGACTCTGATGTGATACAAGATTTGAAGACAATTTCCAAAGAACTCAGGCTAAGTAGTTATGCTACTCAGACGCATTTGTACTTCTCCAGTTCTCCTGTTTCCAGCCCCAGGAGAAAATTATGCATCTTTAATTCAGACGTGATCATGGGCATCCTCTTACCACAGAACACGAGTGGACAGCCTATGGGCCTCCTTCAGGTGAAAGTATTTAAGAGAGGTCTCCCACTCAAAGGCAGATCAAACATAATGAGGAGCTGAGCCGCCTACCTACATATCATGATATGAACAAGAAATAGCTGTTTCTGGTTCGGATCACTGATGTTTTATTGTCTGTTACCATTGCATGACTCAGTTTAAACTGATAAATACGGAGGCATTTAAAAGAGGTCCTGAGGCATTGGGAGCCCTTACAGTAAGTTTTTCAATAATGCATACTTTACTCACTGTCATATGAATAAAGCAGTACTGAAATGCTTCTTAAAGAGTTGAAAGTTTTATGATGGTGCTGGAATCACCTTATCTCTCTGAATGTTCAGTTTCACATTTGTGAAAAGTGAGGATTTAACTTAATACTGTCTGGAGTTTCTCCCCAATCCATGACTCGATTACTTCTCTGCATGCTTTGAATTCACTGCACATTTCCTCACCCCACACATGGAAAATTACATGCACTGAGTATGTGAACAAGAGGAACACCTTTAAAAAGGGTAAAGTCCTTAATTTCATGATATAATTTTTCAGGAGTATGTTGCCAAAATTATTGTCTTAGCATGGGTAAGCATGAATTAGACTCTTCTATATAAAACAAACTTCGTGGAGCTTTTTTTTTTTTTTTTTTTTTTTTGGCTTTTTGAGATGGGGTCTCACTCTGTTGCCCAGGCTGGAGTGCAGTGGCATGGACACAGCTCACTGCAACATCCACCTCCCAGGCTCAAGCTATCCTCCCCGCTCAGCCTCCTGAGTAGCTGGGACCACAGGTGCTTGCCATCACGTCCAACTAATTTTGGTAGTTTTTGTAAAGATGTATCTTGCTACATTGCCCAGGCTGGTCTTGAACCCCTGAACTCAAGGGATCTGACCACGTGGGCCTCCCACAGTGCTGTGATTACAGTCATGAGCCACCGCACCTGGCTGGAACTATTAACATGAGCGTCTGTTTGTTTTTGTCCTTTGAAAGATTAAGCAGTCATTGGGAGAACCCATTTCTTGCCATAAAAAGCCAGTGTTTATTCATGCTGGCATTGGTGTGAACCCTGTAGAGTTCTATCTCTTTTCAGTATTTCACTCTCCCACCCACACACAGCTAATCAATCACCAACTATGATAATTTGACTATTTCAGAATTGCTAGTATCCATGAACCTTTTCCCATTCCCACTGGCAATATCTTGATCCAAGAAAGCTTGCTTGCTGCCACCTGCTCCTAACTGGTATTTTTGATGGCATCTTTGCTTCAGATATATTTTCCTCCAAGTCTCAGCCTTTCCCTGTGAGATATATATATTTTTATATATATATTATATATATATAATATATATATATTTTATATATATCACCTCTCTTTCCTGCTCTTCTTCACTTTGAAATTTTTATTTTTTCTTAAGGAAATTTTCTCTGCCTGTCTCTCTTCAATTAAGGACAAATTCCCTTTACATAAACAGCAAAACAGTTTTATTTTCATTCTCATGAGACTAAAGTAGATAACTATAATTTCTTGCTGAGATTGTTGCAATTGGTGATCTTACAATTACTTATCCTGCTCCAGTGTGTTCTTCATAATGCTAATTGTATCTTCACACAAGATAAAGTTCAAGTATAGCTTGGCAAAAAATGATCTTATTCTTAGTTATTTCTCTTATTGCACCTCCTACTGAGCTGCAATCTCACCTTAGCTGTTAGGTCCATTGACCTAAGGGAATTTGCCTAATAGAACATTTTTCTCTTGCTTCCAACAATTGAAGCTTTGCTCCTCAGTCTTTAATATTCCTGATCCAGATTCTCCCCTGGCTAACTTCTAATGGTTTCTGAGAGCCCATTCAGAGGGACATTTTCAATTCTAAGAAGCATTTTTTTAAACTCTAAAGTAGGTTAATTTCCTGCTATTCTCCACAATTTTCCTGGCATTTACTATCATTTTATTACACTAAATTTGTATTTTCATTTTACCTACCTGGATCTTCCAGTAGAGTTGATGTTCCTTGAGGGCAAAGCTTAACTTTTATCATTTTATAGGTCTAAGGCAAATCTTTTACCCTCTCTTGAACTTACTCTTCTTGCCTGAAAAGAAAGCTCATGCTCTTTCCTCCTGACAGCTTTGAGGCTTATGAAAACTGACCTAAGGTAACGGATATAAAATTGATGCATTAACAACAAAATACTGTACAGGTGGAATGGACATATTCCAGTTCCTAGCACATGGTAGACTTTTAATAAATGTCAATTGGTGACAGTGCAAATTGAAATCTAAGCAATATGTGTTACCTCAGAAGGTTAGTCTCTACTCAGTCATTCAGATTCTATCAATATCTAGACAAAGTAATGGCATCCAACAGCCATGCATTTTTGTTCCACAAAACCAACAGAAATAAGCATTATCTTGATGACTTATTGAGGCAGTAATTCAAAATTCAGAAGTTTCTTTTTAGCTTGTTTGTAAATAGTTCAGTGAAGATTTTGGACCCAAGCATTTTTCTATTTTTTTGCACTACACAGCTCATTGTTACTTGCTTGCATGCATACATGTATTTACCATTTACTGTGTAGTAGGCAGGAACTTGGGGAAATATTTGAAGATCAGGAACTGCCCTTCCTATCAAGAGTGCTACTGATCAGTGGAAGAGATAGATGGAAAAATGAAACAAAACAATGAAACGTAAACCAAAATGAATGAAAACACATACGGGTAATAAGGGCTCCAAGGTGAGTGCTCCCTGGGTGGGATGGTGTTAACAAAAGAGAATAGTCCAAAAAGCATTGTAGCAGAGGGTCAAAGCAAGATCTTTCAGGGATAAAGCAAAGTTATTTAGATTTAAAAAGAAAGTGATTAGGAAGGTATAGAGTTTTTTTTTTTTGGTGTGTGGGCAGAGGAGGCAGACTCCAGACAGAAATTTTCTAGCATGTAAAAGTAAAGATAGCAAGAGATATTCCATGAGGCATTTAACATTAAGGGAAATATGTGCGTTTTAAGAAACCCAGGGCTTGGCATTAATAGGGACCTGTTGTTTTGTAGTCAGAACAAGAAGAATTTCCAAAACCCCTCTAAGTTGGTCACCTATATTTGAAACCGCCCAACGAGTTCACCCTGCCATCTTCCTAGACAGCCAATTTATCAAGACCGGGGAATTCCAATAGAGAAGGAGTAATTCACACAGAGCCAGCTGTTGGGGAGACTGGAGTTTTATTATTACTCAAATGTCAGTCTCTCTGAGCATGGGAGGATGAGCTTTTAAGGACAATTTGGTGGGGAGTGGGGAGAGTGAATCAAGGAGTGCCGACTGGTTGGGTTGGAGATGAAAATTATGGGGAGTCCAAGCTGCCCTCTTGTGCTGAGTCAGTTCCTGGGTGGGGGTCACAAGATCAGATGAGCCAGTTTATCAATGGGTGGTGGAAGCTGATACATCAAGTAGAGTGTCTGCAAAACATCTAAAGCACTGATCTTAGGTTTCACAATAGTGATGTCATCCCCAGGAGCTGTCTAGGGAGGGTCAGAATCTTGTGACCTTTAGCTATACGACTCCCAAACCATAATTTCTAATCTTTTCCCTAATAGGTTAGTCCTACAAAGGCAATCTAGTCCTCTGGCAGGAAAGGTTTTGCTTTGGAAAAAGGCTATTATATTCATTTCAAATTTCGAACTAATTTCCTCCCAAAGTTAGTTTGGCCTATGCCCAGGAATGAGCAAGTACAGCTTGGTGATTAGAAAGAAAAGGAAGTCGGCCGGGTCAGATCTCCGTCACTGTCTCAGTTACACTTCTGCAACAGTGGTTTTCATATTCTGTGGCCAAAAAGGAGGCCCATTTCAGCAGAACTATATGACCAAGTAACACGTTAGACAATGACTTAGTGAGAGTAGGTAGGAGCAATGGTAAGTCTAGAAACGGATAAAGAGGCTAGTATTCCTGAGGCTTAAAGAACATACACAAGAATGAAGGCTGTAGAAGATTTTAAGTGATTAGTACAGCAGTTTTGTTTTTTTAGTACTGAGCGTTTATTTTTTTCTATGTATTTATTTTGCAAAGGAATCATTTTCTAAGCAAAATCTTATGTCAGGGATTTCCCAGTATTTTATCTGTCATGCCACCTCTGATCATTTGGGACTAGTTTCTTGTATCACTGTGTCAAGAAGGATTCAAAGGCTGTATCTAGCCTGTAGGGGAAAGAAAATGTGATTGGATGATGATGTATGTCATGGACAAGATAAATAGTGCCAACATAAACCACAAATTTAGTATCTCTGCTTTCCATGTACATTCAACACAATGGAACAGAGATGTGATGTTCATGCTTTAGTCATGAGATGAGAAATGCAGAGTTCTAATAGGTCATCCCTTTGCTCTTTGCACCATCTTCGTCATGCCTAATATACTGTCCAATTATCTCCTAGAGCATTTATTTATTTATTTATTTATTTATTTATTTATTTAGGAGTTCAATGGCACAGTCATAGCTCACCGCAGTCTTGTCTTTCTAGGCTCAAGCAATCCTCTTCTCTCAGCCTCCTGAGTAGCTAGGACAACAGGCATGCACCTCCATGTCTGGCTAATTTTTATTTTATTTTTGTAGAGATGGGGTCTCCCTTAGTTTTCTAGGCTGATCTTGAACTCCTGGCCTCAAGCAATCCTCCTGCCTTGACCTCCCAAAGTGCTAGGATTCAACAGCACTGCTGGTATAGTAGTATTATGCAAGATTCCCAAAGTGTTGGGATTATAGGCATGAGCCACCATGCCCAGCCATCTCCTAGAACATTTAGATCTTTGAATAATAAAGCTTGCAAACTACTGTTCTAATTAAAACATCCTTATTTCATAGATGGAGAAAGTTTTCTCTAATTGTGGAGCTGCAATAGCTATTTTCACGAAGAATGTTCTCAAAACTGGGGTTAATGCTTTGCTTTTAACAGATTACTTTGCAATAACAAAGAATACAAGGTGAAAAATTCTCATCTCCATAGATTTAAGAACACAGCTTCTGGCTAATGAAATACCTTATAATTTCTAATTGGTTTAGATGTCCCTTGTCCTTCTCAGGTGAATAATATCATTTAAATATTTTCAGTAATTTTCCTTTAACAGGCTTTTAAACTTAATGTTTCTGCCTTGCTTCAGGACAACATCTTTTAATTGCTCTAAATTATCAGTGATGTCTGTAGCATTTTCACTGAACCTGGATTGATTTCAATTAACTTTCTCACGCTTTTGCATAAAAGCAGTCTTTTTCAATTTGCCTAATTGGATCATACAACCTCTTACAGCTGAGGAATGACAGTCGTTTAAAGGTTGAGAAAGGAGACAAAATCAAGGTTGTTTACTGCCTACTGTCTCCTTATGGAGTTTTCAGTTGTGCTTGATCAAGAAAGACCATTGGCTAAGAATGTGGGTTACAATCGAAATAGACTATCCCACTAATGGAGCCCTTTGAATTTCCTAGGAGTGCCTTTTAGCTCCAAGGGAATGATCAAAAATAATTTCGTTAAACCCTGTTTAAACAACCCTTCCCCAAAGAGAACACTGTCCTCTTCCCATTTTTATCTTCCTGTGGATTTGATAGAAGTGATAGGCCCCCGATGTCTTCTGCACCTGTGTACAGTGAGGGGCAGAAATAGAGATCTGCTGGTGCTTTTATTCAGGATTATTGTTGGATGATGACATTTGGGATTATTATATACTAGCAAGCAACTTTTCTAGGGAGAACAAAAAGACAAGGGTCTCAGAATATTGGAGGTTACAGAAATTGAAGCTACAAAATATAACGTGAGACAAAGTAGATGGTACAGAACCTAGAGTGAATCGAAAAGAAATAGGAAAAAAGAGAGAGGATGAGACAAGGATGAAGAAAGTTAACTTTTAGTGCCATATCTAATAAATCCAAGAGACCCAACTGAAAAAAAGGAGCACTGATAAATCAACAGAATTAGATGACTAACTGCAAAATTACCATAAAAAATCCAAGTTTCTTAAAAAGAATAATAGAGCAAGAATAAAGAGATTTTATTTAATCTTCCATGAAAATGTAATATACCTAGGAGTAATCTTTCAAAATGCATGAGATCTATAGAACACTTGGGTCTATAAAGAGTTAGTCATTGGGGTACAACTTAATATGTTAAAGAAGTCAGTTATCCTTAAGTTAATCTAAAAATTATACACAGTTGTAGAGTAAGTTGTAAGTAGAACTTGATACTTAGAAATAGACTCTAGTTGATTCTAAATTATAAGCAAAAAAATAATGAGGGAAAAACTCATATCCTTAGATAACAACATGAATAATATGTATCATATATAAATATGCATATATAATTTATGTATATATGTGACTAATATACATATTCATATGTATTTTAATTCTATCAAATATAATCAGATTGATCATGGATTTATTTTAAATACAAATCAAAATAGTAGTAATATAATTGTAAATAATGCTCCAAAATTATAAACAGAAAAGACATTTCTAAATAGGAAACAAATGAAACAAATTCCTAAACAAACAAATCACTAAACCAAGACTGATATGGCTACATCAGAATTCAAGATTTGTTTTTGAAAGACAACCTTGCACAAAAATAAAGAAAGATTCAATAGGAAGATAAGGAGAGCGTGTCTACTTTTGTTGTTGCTGTAAACAGATGAAAAGATATTTACACTAAGTCAAAATTTAAAAAGTAAAATTTCAACCAAAGAAGAAGATATCTTTTGTATAAAGGTAATCCTATTCAGTGAAAGTGTGATAAGCACTAACATTCTGACAGACTATAATCTACACAAATAATTGTAGTAACCTCATCTAGATTACTAATTTCTGTTTGTTTGTATTGAGACGGAGCCTCTCTTGTCCCCCAGACTAGAGCGCAATGTCACAATCTCGGCTCACCACAACCTCCATCTCCCGGGTTCAATCGATTCTCCAGCCTCAGCCTCCCAAGTAGCTAGGAATACAGGCCTGCCCCAGGCTAATTTTTGTATTTTTAGTAGAGATGGACTTTCACTATGTGGGCCAGGCTGATCTCAATATCCTGACCACAGGTGATCCACCCGCCTCGGCCTCCCAAAGTGTTGAGATTACAGGCATGAGTCACTGTGCCTGGCCAATTTCTGTTTTGTTGTAAAGACAAGAGACTATGTATCAATATGCTGATACACATAGCAAAAAGTCTTTCATACCAAAAAAAAAAAAAATCTCCAATGGAGTGGCAACAGAAATTAATTTTTTTCACATTTCTAGAGCCTGGAAGGCCAAGACCAAGGTGTTCATGGGCCTGGTTTCTTCTAAGCCTATCTTTGGCTTGCAGATAGTGCCTTTTCTCTGAGTCTTCCCATGGTCCTTCCTCTGTCCACAGGCATCCCTAGTGGCTCTTTTTGTCCAATTTTCCTCCTTCTACAAGGAGCCTAGATGGACCGGATTATAGCCCACACGAATGGCCTCATTTTAACATAATCAACGCTTTAAGGATCCTATCTCCCAAATACAGTGACATTGTGAGGCACTGAATTTTCTGGGGGTTACATATTCAAAATATAAATTTTGAGAATGCGTGATTCAGTCTGAAACAGACTAAACAACCTGAGTAGCCATCAATAGAGTATTCATTAAATAAGTCATGGTGCATCTCTACAATAAAAAACATATAGATGTGTTGCATAATCAATCCATTCTGGCTCACATGAAATCCTTTCCAAGATGCATTAAATAAGAAAGTGTATTAATATAAAGTAAGATATGCTAATGTATTAAAAAGACACAGAGTTTGACAAACGCGCGCACGCACACAAACACACACACACACACAAATAAACATGCTCTTAGGATTATCATATCATAGAAAGGATAGCCAATGGAATGGGATAGTGTTCACTTGTAGAGAGAGAAAGAGACATATCTCATGACCTAGGGATGGGAAGCAGATTATTTTTGATTGCTTATTATTATTATTGTAAATGTATATGCATTATTTTAAATGAAACAGAAAGAAAAAAAATTTAAGAGGAGTGATTCTAAGACTTGTAGAATGTGCAAAAATGATGATGATGTCCTTAACTAAGAAAACGAATGCAGAAATAAAAATATAAAACAAATGAATTTGTGGAAATCAGCATCCATGACATTCAAGCACTTCTTTCTAAAGACCTTTGCAGTGATATTGTTATAGTGTCATCCTCACCCTTCTGATATTTTAAGTAATTAAATTTCCTTCAATAAGGTCATGCCCATGTAATATTGAACTCCATAGTAATGTCAGTCCTATTATATTGAGCCACCAATGTGTTACTTCACTTGTGAGACTATATTTCCGCTAGACTACACCACAGACACATTAAAATGAGTGGAATATTAAATTGACCATCACTCCACTACGGAATATGTTATCAGTCTCCATTATAACGCAGTGCAGCTTTCTTGAGGGACCAGGAAAACTTTTTGGTATTGTTGGTAAGTTTCTGCTGTCTCTTTCATGTTGGTAGATATTTAATTTAATTATCAGGGTTGAATGAACTTGGTGCAGCTGAGTGATAGCTAACTGCTCTGTGGAACTGGAACCGTCCACAAACAAATTAGTTCTCCAGATGTGGAGACATAAATAATCATGCAGGTGCTGTCTGTGTGTGGGTGTAAAAGGGAAACAGGCATTATGAGCAATCACTGAATATTTTCTGCAATAGTAGGGAGAGCATTTGGATGCAGAGAACAGTATAGTTTTTTCATCTAGAGGAATACCCTTCACATTATTTTCTATTTTAAACCTCATCTCTACCCAGTCATAAATTTATCTGCATCCTACCTTTTCTATATGTCCTGTGTCCACATTCTGACTCACCTGCCTGTGCCTTTATTCATGCTGCCACATGTAAACCATGGAAAAAGGTTTTATAAACCATCCTCTTTTTTCAGTCTCATCCACTAAAACCTTCCCACCAAAAAAAACAAAAAAAAACAAAAAAAAACACCCTATAATAAATACAACCAATCAAATAATAATTATCTTGCTCAAGTTTATTCTGAGGTCGCCTGTTGACTAAAGGAAAGAACCTCAACTCCTCGGATAGCTGTGCCAGAGACTTCAAAATATGGTTCTTATTTATCCCTCCATTTCAATCCCCATGAGTTTCCTCTCTTATGCTTTATACTCCAGAAATTCTGGAATATTCCCAGTGCCCTGAATGTGTCCAGTATATTTCTGGTCTAGAAAGATCCTAAAGAAATTGCATTTCAATGTAAGTATCTAATGAACCCCCTCATCTAAAGACTAATATATATATTTATCTCTTAAATTTTCGCTGCAAACAAAATTAAAATGACCAATTATTATTCATTTAAATAAGAAAATAATTATAATACTTTAACAAAAGGATGCCTTTTATAGAGGAACTCTATGCATCATAGCAAGGTAGATGTAGCCTGGATTAGCATCCTACTTTCAGCAACCTAGTTAATGTCACCCTCTTCTTGCCATACTGAATAGTTGTTGACAGACTTGACATCCAAGCCTTGAAACACAGGCAAACAGAGAGTGAGGACATGGTTGCTTTAATTTTGAGCACATTGATTCTAAGAATTTCTTTGTTAGGATCTGATTAATGATTTCTGCAGATCTGAAAACTTTATGTTATTTTTTAAAGCTAGAAAATCACTATTGGCCACACATTTACTGACATTCAAAGCATGGGATACCATAGTGATTCAATTACTATCAGTTACGGGTGGAGCAGAGATGTCAACTATTGACTGGAGGCAGCAAGAATTTCCTTCCTGCAATTTCTACAAGTAGCAATAGAAGTAGGCATGGAGACACAATCCCTACAAGTTGCTTTGTTTTGTTATGTTTTGGTATATATAGAAACATGGTTTTCCTGTTCTTTAGAGTTGACTGAGAGGGTTCCGTTTTCTATTTGGACTGAGAACAAATGTTTTCCTTGTTGTAAAACCAGGGTGTAGGTGTCATGGAGACATTTGGAATAACAGAGGTCAAGCACATTTGCAAAGACTTTTGTAAGACAGGGATTTGAAACAGGACTTTCTGGAATATCAGGTAGTCTTCAGAATTCCCCATGTCATCTCAATGGTCTATATGCTACTTCACCTGTTTAGAATGGCCACTTCTGTTTGGTTCACTCACAATCTCAGTAAGCCACTAAGCATCAGTTGAAGTACTCCTCCCATTTTAAAGCCTCCATCCACTCCCCCACAAAAATATTCTAGTATAGTTGCTATAGAAAACAGTGTGGAGATTCCTTAAAGAACTAAAAGTAGAACTACCATTTGATCCAGCAATTACACTACTGGGTATCTACCCAGGGGAAAAGAAGTCAATATCCAAAAAAGACACTTACACTCACATGCTTATAGCAGCAAAATTCACAATTGTAAAATCGTGGAACCAACCCAAATGCCCATCAATCAACAAGTTGATAAACTGTGGTATATATATACCACATATAATATATATATTATAATGGAACACTATGCAGCCATAAAAAGGAATGAATTAACAGCATTTGCAGTAACCTGGATGGGATTGGAGACTATTATTCTAAGTGAAGTAACTCAGGAATGGAAAACCAAACATTGTATGTTCTCAATAATATGTGGGAGCTAAGCTATGAGGACGCAAAGGCATAAGAATGATACAATGATACAATGGACTTTGGGGACTTGGGGGGAAAGTGGGAGGGGGATGAGAGATAAAAGACCACAAATATAGTGTGGTGTATACTGCTCAGGTGATGGGTGCACCCAAATCTCACAAATAACCACTAAAGACTTTACTCATGTAACCAAATACCACCTGTACCCCCAATATCTTATGAAAAATTTAAAATATATATATTTTTGTACCTTCTACTATGTCTCTACTGCTTCAAGAGAGCAATTGTCTTAGTTGCTTTTTTGCTCCTTGAGGACTAGAATCTTATACCCTTTCACCTTTGTACCTGGAGAGCCTAGCATAAATTCCTACCAGGTAGTAGTTGGTGCATACATTAAAGAAATTCTAGAATGGATTACTAAATGCAAACTAAATTAATGAGTTGATGAAGAATGAATAAAAATGATTTCTTCTATTTGAGTTCTATGAAGAGGAGAACAAGAGCTTTGCATAAATAAATATAAATACTTGGTACATATAAAGGGAGTAATTTGGGGGGAAAAGAGATCTCCCCTGGCCGGACACGGTGGCTTGGAACTCGTCTGAAAATAAAAGTGTGTGGATGGTAAGATTAGATTATAAGAATGATTACTGATAGTAACAGTTGATAATAGTTATTGGTTGATGACTGCATAGCAAAATCTATACTGTGTGGTTGATGTAATTACCTAAAATAATTCTCAGCATAACACTTTGATTCAGCTGCTTTTTTTAGCACACCCGTTTTATAGATAAAACAATTGAAGCAAGTGATAGTGTGGAATGTGTGCTAAGGAATTCTAACTTTGGAGGCCACTCTGAAAAAACTTACAATATATTCTGTGTCGTAAACCAATCTTGTTCAATTATCCTGAATCATTATCTACATAAATATCATACTTTTCAGTCTTTCTGTATGGATTTTTAACTTGTTCTTATTTTTCAAATAGTGCCTCCATATGAATCTTCCTAAATGCACATAAGCAATTACTGATTTCTTAGAAATACCATTGAAAAGCACCCTGAATGTGTCCACTATGTGAGGACACTAACAACAAATCTATCACATTATTTCTTAATATGTTTATAAATTTTGCTAACATATATTTTAGCAACAATAAGAAACTATTGATAAATGTATTTGTTGAATAGTCAAGTGATACAAATATAAACATATTAACCCAGGTATATTTTTGTCAATATAATGCACAAATATGTTTTTAAAGGTGTTGAACATTTTCAAGGGTTACACATTATGAAAAAGACAGTAATACACCATCAGGGAAGTGCAGGCAGCTAGGTTTGTGGCATTTAATAGTAAGACAAGCAGGCAGCAGAAACTGGAGTCTTGATCAAAGGTCTTCCGAAACGATAATTCTTATCTAGGTTCGCCTGGCTCAGGAACTTTAAATATAGCTTTCCAGAAATTAATTTGGAAAAAGAAATCTATGTAACACGACAAAAACGTCCACTCTGGAGTTTTGAAGCAAACTTGTCAGGCATTCAAAAGACATGGAACAAGATGTCTTCATGAGGATGGTAAGGAGCCTTAGAAACCAACAGGAAAAGACAGAGGTGCTCAAGTAGACTGGAAAACACTAGAGTCAGAAAGTTTCATGGAAATCAGTGCTTTGAGCGGCAAATCAGATTACAGCAGGGTTTTTGGCTTGGCATCACTAACATTTGGGACCAGAAAGTTTTTTATTGTGGAGTGTTGTCCATCACATTTTAGGACGTTTAGCAGCAATGCTACATCTACCCTCTAGATGTCAATGGCACTGCACCTCCAGTTGTGACAACTCATAGTCCAGTTTCCCCTACAGGGCAAAACCTCTCCTAGATCCTACCAATTTACAGACTCTATGATTTTGTAACTACTCTCTAATTCCAAAGTAGGATATATTAATATATCCAACTTGGCATGATGTACTGGTTTTGTTTCAAATTAATCTTGGGTTTCCTATACATCCTCTTCTTTTGTGCCTTTTACAAATTATTTCACAATAAAAACTGGCATTCATTTAGTCCATTTGTAAAACTAAGTCTCAACAATAGGAAATTATCGATTCAGAACAGAATGTACTCTCTGTAATCCTTAACAAAGTAACACTAATATAATTAGCAATAAAAAATGGGATGTGGGTAAAAAGTTTCAGAGTGCTAATTATCTTATTTGCGTAAAAGGAAGTCAATCCATACTGCCTTAAACATGTGGGTAGAATAATGACTCTAACCTCTTAATGATTTTAATAATGTATTTTCTTAATTTCAAATTGATCTTTTAATAAATTATACCCCTGATATGAAAAAAACCTTTTTTTTTTTCTGAGACAATATCTCTCTCTCTCAATCTCTCTCTCTCTCTCTCTCTCTCTGTCTCTCTGTCTCCCAGGCTGGAGTGCAGTAGCATGATCATAGCTCACTGTAACCCCCAACTCCCGGGTTCAAGCAATTATCCCTCCTCAGCCTCCTGAGTAGCTAGAACTTCAGGGATGTGTCACCATACCCAGCTATTTTTAAAATTTTTTTGTAGAGACAAGGTATTGCTATGTGGCCCAGGTTGGTTTTGAACTCCTGACTTCAAGTGATTCTCCTGACTTGGCTTCCCAACTTGCTGACATTACAGGTGTAAGACACTGTGCCCGGCTGAAAACATTCTGAAATGTAGCAATTATTTCAGTTTTTCTTAAGTTTCTTTTTATCTTAAATTCAAATAAAAGAAATAAAGTACATTTATTTAACATATCAGTACTAATAGAGTTTGTTTACAAATATTACGTAGTAATGTTTGTAATCATCCAGGCAACTTCTTCTTTCTTGTTTTTCCCTCTAATTATCTATTTATTATATATATTTCCATCCATCCATCCATCCATCCATCCATCCATCCATCCATCCACCCATTCTTCCTTCCATTAATCTGTCTATATATACAGACAGAGAGAGATAGGTTTAATGACTGACTTACAATGTTATCATCAAAATATCAATCAAATAATTTTCGGGTCACAGTATTTGGTGCTATCTGTTGCTTTCATCTTTCTTTCTTTTCTTTTCTTTTCTTTTTTTTGAGACGGAGTCTCACTCTGTTGACCAGGCTGGAGTGCAGTGGCGCGATCTCCGCTCACTGCAATCACCGCCTCCCAGGTTTACGCCATTCTCCTGCCTCAGCCTCCCGAGTAGTTGGGACTACAGGCGCCCGCCACCACGCCCGGCTAATTTTTCATATTTTCAGTAGAGACGGGGTTTCACCACGTTAGCCAGGATGGTCTCTATCTCCTGACCTCGTGATCTGCCCACCTCGGACTCCCAAAGTGCTGGGATTACAGGCCTGAGCCACCGCGTCGGGCCTCATCTTTCTTTTTATATTACTTGAGATGTTACATAAACATAAACATTTGTAATACGGTTAAAATTATTCTGCTTTAAATAGGAACATAGAACAGATAGAAGAAAATAGTAGTTTGTATAATCTGTTGAGGAGCTGGATCACAAGAATTATTTCTCATCAAACATGGAAAATAATATTATCTTGAAATAAGAAAAAAAGGCATTCATTCTAAGTAGAATAAAAATTTCTAAAGATACTAATTTTAAAGACTTCCTGCATCTTCCACGACATCCAACACAGTGCCTGTGTCCTCAAATCGCAAACTTCATATTGCAGCAGAAGCCAATAGCATACTCGGTCAGGTTCCTATTTTCTCCTCCTCGCAATTTCATGTTCCATACAGTCTTGACTTTGCAACTTGTACACTCTTCTCATCTTGCCCTATTTATCTTTGGTATTCTGGATTGGTTTTTATTTTCTGGTTTTCAAGAACTTTAGGAAGCTGGAGATAGAAAATAAGATTAACTATCAGATCATGATATTCCAGGTCTGGCCTTTGAACTGTAACAGGCTGATGCCAATCCGTTGAGGGCGGACACTTTGTACTTAGGAGATACAAATAAATCACTGAATAGGATGGTGTGGGCTACATCAGTCTAAATAGATTTTATGCATTTCTTCTTCTGCATTCTGTCTCATAGGCAAAGTGACCTGAGTCAGCCTCTACGTCCAGGTGATAAGCATGAAAAAAGGAAACACTAGTTTTAGACATCATCTCTCTCAGGGGTTATCTTTGCATCTAGCATTGGCATGTATCAATTAAACTTATTAAGATAAAGAGTACTTAAAGAGTTTCTTTATTTAATTTATTTGATAAAAGAGATTTTTTTTAATTGAGAGTTTTCAGTGATGCTTCATTCACGTCTTTTATCTGGGCCATGACATCTGAGGTATGTCTACAAAGAGGCATATCAAGGCATACGGCATCTGATGGCTTTCTTCCTCCATTTCGTGTGGCACCAAGCTTACCTTTATTCTCAGATCCCCTGGTCATATCAATTGTCTTTTCTTGAATGCAACTTTCTGGCTTCCATCTTTCATAAGGCTCATGCTGTTGGGAGTGAATAAAAATAGATGAACATATGATTTATGATTTATGTAAATAGAGAAGTTAGAGCAACATGATGGAAGTATACCCTTCTTGGAAATCTACATTCTATCAAATAAAAGAGGATCATTGTAGCCAAAACTTGACTGGTGCACCATACATAGGAAAACACTGTGATATTGCATCGACAAATATGGTATTAGAGTTCCTCAGTTTAAGGAAACTACCTAGTTAAAGCAATTTACCATTGAAAATGGAGTACCTAGGGCACAAGCTAGAAAAAGATACAAATTAGAGAAACAAAACAAAACAAAAAACTATGTGCATGAGAAAATAGTGGGATTCAGTACTTTGTATAGACAGGAGAAAGACAGGAGAAGAGGAACTTGAGAAAAGAGGAAGCAAATTGGTATGTCCAAGTCTGTAGCCAATAAGGTTAGGTGGCCAGTGAAAATTGTCTAGGGCAAGTGGTCTCAAAACAGGAATTTGAAACAGTAATGTCTAATATTTTGTGGCTTACATTTTTCATCTTGTGATTTAAGTAGAAATTCTTTTTAAAAGCCTGTATACACAGAGAGCCCAACAGCAGAATTATTTGCAGTAATAAATAGACTTGCTTTTCTGAGTGCTAATGCAGCGTTGGAAATGGGACAGCAGGTCAAAAATAAACGAGAAGTTCTCTAATTCAGTTGAGGGAATAAATTGGAGGCAAGAATGTGAGGGAAAAGTCCAATCAAATCCATAAATGGTCATAGTTGGGGGGCAGGAACTTGAATCTCCTTCTGAATGTAAGATGGCAAGATGATTCTATTTTAGCTGAAAATCAAAAGACTGACCTAAACTAATATCTGAATTATTTATTGGGCATTACTTATAGAAGTTTTTAAAATATAACTTGGAAAAAAAACTGGACCGGCGCCTGCTGTGTCAGAAATATCATTGAATGAGATTTAGGAAATATAGATTTCAATCGAGACAGTCACCAATTTTCTCAGTGATTTACCAAGTTATGTATTTTCTGTGATCTCTCTCCAACTGTAAAATAGAGGCATCTGACCAGATGTCACATTTTCATTCCTTTGAATCCATAAAGGATTCCTAGAATGTGCCAATTATATTGAATATGACATAATCAACCTGCTATTCACAGATTCTCCTTGCTCTCTCTCTATTATCTTTGTAAAGTTTTGTTTTGTTTTGTTTATAGTAGTAACATTCCTGATTAAAAAATGTTTTAATCATTTTTAATCTTTCACCCATTTCACTGGGTGAAAGACTTCAGTAGACATTTCTCTAAAAGAGACATATAAATGACCAATCATTATATGGAAAGATGTTCAACATCAGTAATGATTAAAAACTGGAAAACAAAACAGTAATGAGACTTCAACTCACACTTGTTAAGATGAGCATCATAAAAAGATGTTGGTGAAAAGGTAGAGAAGTTGAAACTCTTATATGCTGTTAATGAGAAATAAAACTGGCACACCCACTATGGAAAACAGTATGGAAATTCTTCAAAAAATTAAAAGTAGAACCACCATATAATCCAGCGATCCAACTTCTGGGTATATACCCCCCAAAACTGAAATCAGGATCCCATAGATGCATCTGCACTCTCATGTAAATTGTGGTATTATTCACAATAGACAAAATAGGGAAATGGTCTAAATGTTCATTGACATGTAAACAGATAAAGAAAGTATGGTGCGTGTGTGTGTGTGCGTGTGTGTGTGTGGGGGGGTGTATACAGTAGATTATAATAAAGTTGTAAAAGGTGAGGACACCTTGCCATATGCAAAAATATAGATGAATCTAGTGGACATTATGCTAAATTTAATAAGCCAGACATAGAATGACAAAAGCTGCATAATTCCACTTATATGGCAGCTATCTAAAATAGTCAGGCCAGGCATGGTGATTCACACCTGTAATCCCAGCACTTTGGGAGGCCTAGGTAGAAGGAACACTTGAGGCCAGTAGTTCAAGACCAGCCTGGGCAATGAAATAAGACTTCCTTCTCACAAAAAAATAAAAATAAAAATAAAATAAAAAAATTAGCTAGGCATGGTGGCACCTATCTGTGGTCTCAGCTACACAGGAGGCTGAGGCAGGAGGATTCCTTGAGCCCAGGAGGTCGAGGTTGCAATGAGACATGTTATCGCCACTGTACACAGGCTTAGGAAACAAAGTGAGACCCTGCCTCAAAATAAAATAAAATGAAATAGTCAAACTCATAGGAACAGAGAGCAGAATAGTAGTTACCAGGAATTGGGATGGGGAGGAAATGGGGAGTTACTATTAAACAGGTACAAAGTTTCAGTTTTACAGGACAAATCAGTTTTAGAGATCTCCTGCACAACATTTTGCCTATAGTTAATAATATTGTACTGTGCTCTCAAAGATTTGTTAAGAGAATAGAGCTCATGTTAAGTGTTCTTACCAAGCAAAAAAATAATAATAATAAATAAAAATAAGCAAATACAGTATTAGCAATCATGCTAACAGAAATATCATGAAACATACATTTTGAAGAATTTTTTTTCTTTTTTTCTTTTACAGTAGCAATGGTTCAAGCTATGTGAGTGATCACTAAATGAATAAATCTGGGAAAATAGCATATCATTCTGTGTGCTGCATTTCCTGAAAGCCATCATGTGCATGTAGCGTCTCAGTGAGTTTTTTGAGCCACGCAAGCCATTCAGTCTTGGAGCTTAACAGTTTGCCCCTAGTTTAAGGACATCTTCTCCTAGGACACTTGTGTGGTTTCTACCCTTTTCTTCTTTGCAGCTACAGCTCCCTAATAATGTGGAGCTTCCTCTAGACTAGCTCAGCAAATTCTGCTCATTTAAAAAACATCATTCTCTTGGCTGGATTTACCTTCCCTTCAATGACTGTAATTTGATTGTTTGCATGCTGTGAAATGATAGATGGAACATTTGGAGGGGTACTGTGATTCTGAGTACTAGTGGAAGACTCTAATGGTCCTGTCTTTGTCTGATATGAGAAAACTATTAATTAGCTTGTTCTCTTTTATATCATGGTTTCTTTCAAAAATGGTAAACACATTTCAACATCTGTATCTAGGCTTAGTGTGTAAGGCTCCATTGCTTATTAGAAGGCAGTAGTGTGGGATGGTCAAGGCAAAGAACAAAGAATTTGGCACCAAATAAACATACGTTACATCTGGTTCTGCTGCTAGCTGTGTGACCTTGCTGTGTGGCCTTGGGCAAAGCACTTAGCCTCTTTAAACCCAGTTTTTGTAGCAACAAATCAGAAGCAATTATGGCACTTGACTCACAATATAGTTTTGAAAATCAAGTTAGTTAATAGGTATAGAGCATTCAGAACAGTGCCTGCCACAGAGTGGCCCTCAATTAATACTGGCTATCATTTTTTTTCTGTTTTTATGTGGATGTCATCATTCCATACAGGTGAATTATAGGAAGACATCAAAACTTTGGCTATATAGACATCCTTCCATATATCTACTTGCACTTGGCAATAGAAATCTTATTTCCCTGTATCCCAGCCAGCTAGCTGCTCCTTGCTGAGTCAGGAATTTACTGCTTACAACCAGTGACATACCTGGACACTTGGTTTTTGATGATCCAGCCTGCAGATCTTCCAGAAGCATTTATTCATATACACAAGTCCTAGTACATATCATTTAATGCAAAATACAGGTCTCTCCAAACACATCACTTCTAATCTATCCAAATTCAATCAATACTCACTGTGCCATCATGTGAATGTCTTTTCTTAATTCAGTAAAATCTTTCATATGCCAAAAGACTGTATTTTTGTTTGTTTTTGTCTGTTTTTGAGATGGAGTCTCGCTCTGTCACCCAGGCTGGAGTGCAATGGTGTTATTTCTACTCACTGCAACCTCCGCCTCCCAGGTTCAAGCAATTCTCCTGTGTCAGCCTCCCAAGTAGCTGGGGTTACAGGCACCTGCCACCAGGCCCGGTTATTATTTTTCTTTTTTTTAAGTAGAGATGGGGTTTCACCATGTTGGTCAGGCTGGTCTCAAACTCCTGACCTCAGGTGACCCACCCGCCTCAGCCTCCCAAAGTGCTGGGATTACAGGCATGAGCCACCATGCCCAGCCCAAAAGACTGTTAGTTTGTCTCAGGTACTGTTTTGCTATTGCATGAATTATTATTTTTTCATGACTTATATGTATTGGATTTTAATGCAGCTATACCCTTAACAGGGTTAACTAACCCTGTTGTTCTTTCAGATCCTGAGCAATGCTCTATTATCCCCGAATTACCCATGTCAGTGTCTGGCTTATCCTAGATGGAAAATAAATGATAGTTTAATATACCAGAGTTGAAATAAACCTAGCTATAAATTTCTTAAAGAGTTCTAATCCAATCTACTACTTTCCTCTAGACCCTTTATGTTTTTCATAGTATGAATAAAGAAAAGACTCTGAAAATCCATTTTATTTGAAGAAGAAATCAACAGGACTATGTGTGTAATTAGCCTTATTCGAAAAATTCCATGGGTATGATTCACCATTGCTGGTCACAATACTCTTGCCATAGGAAGGGAAATAAAATCATTAAACCATAGAATTATTGAGCAGGAAGGTGCCTTAAACTTTGACTTTTCCAGTATATCTTATGCTAACAGCATCAAGATCAAGCACTATTGGGCGAAAGTATATTTGTGTGAGGCCTAATATTATACATTTTAACACTCTCCCTCAGTAATTCTGTTTACAAAATAAATTGGAAAATTGCTTCTCTTGTTCGACACACTTATAATACAAATTAAGAAGAGAATGGGTCCAAGAAAAAGATGTTTAGCTGAAATTACCTTTCCTAATCTCTTTAGTCCTAACATGATTTGGACAGAATTTGGCCAATGGGAATGCTAAAACCATCCCATCTTGTCATGTCAATTTCTCACTGTGAAATGATTCTGTCAGTCCACATGGCTCATACCCCAAATGTTGGGGAAAACTTCATCACTTTTCCCTAGGTTATCAAGTACATAATAGAATACAGTATTATATAATTAATAGGTCTAGCCCAGCCTTAGAATCAATGTGACTTCAAGGGAAAGGTACACATACAGTCACACACACACACACACACACACACACACAATGAGAATAGAAAAATAAAACTTTGTTATTGGGTTATGTCTTCTCTTTATCAGTCAGACTACTTTGTTCATAAATCTTTAGATAATTGGCTCTGCTGTGTCCTAACTCCATGAAACCAGGCTCTCAGCAGAGACGCTTTATACAATTTGACCTCCCTGAGGATATTTTTCTGAGTTTTGCTCTTATATTTTCTCTAAAAGTTTTCAGCCTAAAAATAATTATAAGACCTGATAGCTAGTCAGAAAATGTGGATTTGAACTGCTTATCATGAAATCTGTTAAAAGAACAGCTCTTTTGATTGCAAGATTTAAGCAGCTGACTGTAAATGGATGAGTACCATATAGACATTTCAGATCCAGACATCTTTCTATACCTGGCTCCAGGGTCTCTAAAGCTGAGTGAGGAGAAGACAGCATCTTCCCTCCAAAGCTCTATACCTTGAGCAAAGTCATGCACCAGGCTAAGCCACTCTCTCTCTCTCTCTTTCTCTCTCTCTCTCTCCCTCCTTTTTCCTCACCCCTGGCTGACACATCAACTAATGCTGGTTATACCCTCTTCACTGTTATTAAAATCAAGCCTTTCCCTTACCACCTGAAATATTGTTCTAGTTTAGTTCCTTATTTATTTTCGTTTTATTTCTACTAAGTCCTCCAGATGGGCTCTTTGTCTTCAAACCCTTATCTACCATTTTTTGGCAGTTTTCTTTCGGAGATGTACCTGGGAATCTGTCGTTTTTCTTCCCTGCCTTCCCCTCCTCACTTCTCTTCACTCCCTCCCTTCCTTCATTTTTTCTCTCCCTTCCTTCCTTCCTTCTTCTCTTTCTTCATTCTTTCTTCCTTTCAGAGCTTCCTATAACTTTAAAGTTCAAACTTCTCATTTTCATTAAGTTAAATTCACATGACCTACAATCAAACATTTTAAAGTGAAAATTTAGTGACAAACAGTGCATTCACAGTGTTGTGCAATCACCACTTCTATCTAGTTCCACAATATTTTAACCACACTAGAAGGAAACCTCATACCTATTAGGCAGTTGTTCCCCATTCTTCTCCTCTCCCAGCTCCTATGTAACAGCAACTGGCTTTCTGTCTCTATGGATTTACCTATTTTGGATATTTCCAATCAGTGGAATCAGACTGTAAGTGACCTTCTGTTTCTGGCTTCCTTCACTTAGCATGTTTTTGAGGTTTCGCTACAATGCAGCATGTAGCAGTATATGATCCCTTTTTATGGCTGAGTAATATTCCAGTTTATGGGCATACCACAATTACTTATCCATTTATCTGTCCATGAACATTTGAGGTGTGCTCCCCTTTGGTTATTGTGAGTGGTGCTGCTATGGACATGTCTGAATACATATTTGGCTGAGTACCTTCAATTTTTCTTTTGGTATAGATCTATGTTTGGGATTTCTGGGTTATAGGATAATTTTAGGTTTATATGTTTTCCAGAGTAGTTGAACCATTTTACATTCCCATCAGCAAAGTACAAATGCACTAATATCTTCGTATTTTCCTAAACACTTGTTATTTTATTTTATTTTTTTGACAGTCAGTGGTGTGATCTCGGCTCACTGCAAACCCCACCTCCTGGGTTCAAGTGATTCTTCTGTCTCAGCTTCCTCAGTAGTTGATACTACAGGTGCCGGCCACCATGCCTGGCTAATTTTTGTAGTTTTGGTAGAGACAAGGTTTCACCATATTGCTGAAACCCTCCTCGGCCTCCCAACATGCTGGGAATACAGGCGGAAGCCACCACATCCTTCCCAACACTTATTATTTTCTGTCATTTTCTTTTTTTTTAATTTCAAGTATAGTCATCCTAGTGTCTATGACATGGTATCTTGTGGGTTTGATTTGCATTTCCCTAATGACTAATGAAGTTGAACATCTTCCCATCAAACTTCTCCTTTTCATCACAAGGTCTTCAGGGTCTTCCCTTGTCCACCTCTCATCCCTCCCCCAGGCTCCGCACAGGGTTTTGCATCCCTAATTGTGGTTCTCACAGTTGCCTACCTCTGTACATTGTTTCCTCTGCCGGAATTATACCTGCCTATTTGTCTCCTGGCAGCTGTGACTCCTCTAAGACTTATCTCAGACATCAACTTATGTTACAGGTCCCCCTCAAGTTGTATTTGTTTTCTTTCTATAATTTTGGATATCACACTCTACTTAATTATACCATGTTATTTATACCAGAAGTGCCCAACGTTTTTGGCACCAGGGGCTCATTCCATGGACCAAAGTAGTTAATTTTGGAATGAAACTCTTCCACCTCAGATCATCAGGCATTAGTTAGATTCTCATAGGAGTGCCAGTCTAGATCCCTCACATGCACAGTTCACAATAGGGTTGCATTCCTAAAGAATCTAATGCTGCTGCTGGTCTGACAGGAGGTAATGCCTGCTGCCCTCTGCTTACCTCCTGCTGTGTGGCCCAGTTCCTAACAAGACACAGCACAGTACCAGCCCAAGGTCCAGGGACTAGGGCCCCTGATTTACACTGCTTTGCTTTGCTTTTGTTACATGTTTCTTTACTTCTTTCTCTCTGTATTAAATTCTAAACTTTTAAAGGAAAAAGTCATTGTCTTTCTTTTATGTAGCCACACTTCTGATCATGGCACTGTCATGTTTAACACTCCAAGTGTTTTATGCAATTCTTACAGAATATGCAACATCGGAACATGGCTTAAAATTGTCTGAATAGTCCAGCCTTGAAACCCCTTACCCTTTCCTACCTATCCCCGATTTCAATTTTCTTTCTCTATCTTCCTCTATTCTCCTTTGTCTTCCTCTTTCTCTATCTTCCTCTCCTCTTCTCTCCTCTCTTCTATTACTTTTCATACCTTATCCTTTCTTTTCTTTCATCTCTTCTCTCACTGTTATCTCACCTAATAGTTCTCTATCTCTTTGCCTCAGTCTCTCTTTTTTCCCTCTCTCTGTTGCTGTTTCTTTCCCAGTCCTCTCCCTTTCCCAGTTTCCTTTCTTTCCCTGTTCCTTCTTCTCTCAGTCTCTCCCTTTTTCTCTCTTTTTCTCCCTCATTCCCTTCTCTCTCCTCCATCTCCCTTTCCTTTCTCTTCCCTACTTCTCTTTCTGTCTTTCTGTTTTTACTTTTCCCTTTTCCCCTTCCTCCTTTTCCTTCTCTCTCCCTCTCTTTCTCCCACCCTTTTCTTTCCCCCTCTCCTGTTTTCTCCCTCCTTTCTTATCTCCCTCTCTCCTCCTCTTCCCCTCTGCCTCCATCTCCTTCCTTCCCTTCCCTTCTCTTCCCTCCCTCTCTCCCTGCTTTCCTTTCTTTTTCTTACTGCTTCTTCCCCCCTCTTTCTTTCCATCCCCTCTGTCTCTCTCCCCTCAACCTCTCCATCTCACACCCACCCTCTATCCCTCCGTCTTAGTTGATTTTGTGTTGCTACAAAGCCACACCTGAGGCTGGGTAATTTATAAAGAAAAAAAGGCTTATTTGGCTCACAATTCTGATGTTTGGAAAAGTTCTGAATTGGGGATCTGCATGTGGTAAGGGCCACAGGCTGTTTCCACTCATGGCAGAAGGTGAAGGGAATCCAGCCTGTGCAGAAATCACATGGCAAGAGGGGAAGGTGGAGAGCAGCGGGGGGCACAAGGCTATATTTAACAATCAGCTGTCCCAGGAACCAGTAGTGGGAAGTCTCTATCATTACCACCATAGCACCAAGCCATTCATGAGGGATCCACCCCCATGATCCAAACACATCCTAATAGGCCCCAAATTTCAACAGCAGGTTTGCAGTGCGAGGTAGGGGGGAACATCTTAACTATAGCAGCCTCTCATTTTCCTCTCCTTCTCCCTCTCTCTCCCTCCCTCCACTCTCCCTCTCTCTTCCTCTCTTTCTGTCCTTCCTTCTCCCCACTCTCCCTCCCTGTCCCACTTGTCTTCTCTCTCTGCCCCTGCCTCTCTTCACCTTTCCCTCTCTCTCTCCCCCATCACTCTCCCTCACTCTCCAGCTTGCTCTCCTCAGCATATGCTCCATTTCTTGGAGTCCTGCAAGGCCCCTTGCTTCTTTCTATTGTTCCCTCCTCTGTTGTCTCCTAAACCAGAGCCCTTCATATACTGCCTCCTGCACAGTTAACTGTTTATTATCCTGTGCATCTCAAAGTGTGCTACCTCAGGGATGCCTCTCCTGATACCCTACACTAAATTAATTCAATTTTAATATTCTGTCTCATAGTCCTGCAATGATTCAATTTCTTTTTAAGATCTTCTCTTGGGAAAAAGCTGAAAGGTAGGCTGCAGCCAAATTGCAAAGAGCTATGCAGATTTCTCCCATACCAGGCAAATGAATCCTGGGATCCAGGGCACAGTGCTTGACACACTGAAATAAAACAATAATCAAATGATATAATGTGCCTCAAACATGCTCTGTCAAGGTATAAGGTAGAATACAAATGTCAGGCGTTGCTATTGTCATCTCCCGATTCCACTCATTAGATTACTCCTGGCAAGTACAGAATGAACAGTGTTCCCCAATGGTAGTATTGGGGATACACCATTAACTCAATAATAAGGTTAAAAATTCTAATTTTTATTCATTTGACTTCTATTAAACCTATCACCAGCTATTCATAGAGGGTTCTAAAGAGAAATGAAAAGAAGCATATGGTTATCGAAGACAAAGTTAAAGGTTTATTATTCCAGTGATACCATTCAAATAGCTTTAAAAACACTTAGTTTTGTCTAAAAAGTCATTCATTTAGCTTATGATACACGCAATAAGAAGCACTTATAGAAATTCTAAAGCAAACAATAAAGACAGTCTTATACGAATGGTCTGGAAAATAGTAACTTGAAAACAGAAAAATAAGACGAAAGAGGTAGATTCTCTCTTTCTCTCTTCCTCTATCAGCCCTCCCTCACTGCATGCTGTCCACTTCCCCACACCAGCAGCAACAAATGAGGTCAGGGTTATTCTTGAACAGTCTACCATATCACGTTGTTCTTTCATAGACACAAAAGACCTGTTCATGTTGGCCTTCCAAAAATTCCTCTGGTCCCTGTCCTGGCTATTCCTGTTCCACCAGTCAGAAAGTGCGTTAAAAGATTGCAAAACCAAAATGAAGCCTTAGGTATTTTTGTCCCTTTACCAAGTGACTGCAGGTTTGTGTTTTAATAATAGTTTATTTTCAGTCTATTGGTTCTGCCTAACCTTCCAATCCGCTCTCCATACAATGGCTGTGGAAAATTACAGGACTTCAGAAAGGCTCCCAGATTATGCTCAGACCACCTAAAGAAGGAGGCTGGCATGTCTCATGCACTAGCTGCATGCAGACATTACTGTTGTTGATGCCAGTTACATTTCATTCAAACCTCACAGGAAGCCTGTATGGCAAGAAGTCCTCTAATTTCATGACTGATTAAAGTGAGCTTCAGAGAGGTCGTACAATAGCCTGAGGTTTACACAGCTTCTGTCGAATTCCTAAGCCCAAGTGGGACACAGTGGAGAGTCTAAATGAAGTTTTGATGAATTTCACTGGCTGAACAAATTCTGAAAACGATTATAAATATTTAAGGTGATAACAGGACTTTCAAAAGAAACAAGTGATTGATGTGTGATTTTGGGCAATGTATTTCTTTTCTGGCCAACGGCCATATATATGTCATACTTTAAGGAAGTTCACAAGATAGAGCAAACATATCATATTCTGTCAACTAAAAAACAACTGAAAATACACTTAAATTATGAAAATTTTACTATCAAAAAGCATAATGTTTGGGGAGCTACCATTCATAGCATTTCTCCTTGGAGAAAATTCCAGATACTTCCTTTCTCAATATCTTTGGAGGCACCTTTGGAAAGAACGACTGAGTCTTGGAATTTATGTCTAAGAAAGGATTTCTAAGGTTAAATTTTATTTCAGAAAGATAAGTTGCCAAAAGTTCACCAAAATACTTCAGTCAGTTTCTCTTTTATGCGGCTATGCAAGGCTCATTTGGGAAAAGAAAAAGAAACAAAAGGAAAATAGAAAATAAACTTCATTACAACTTTGTTGGATGCATTATAAAATAAAGAGATGCAAAACTGAGTGGCTGTGGATACTTTATTGGATTAAAACAATGCAAACTGCATACTGTGTCTAAATGTTTAATATAAACATTGACACTGAATATATTTGCAGATCAACAGCTGCTCAAACAAAAGCAGCGAATCTAATGGATTTCATAGTTGAAGCCCCCAATCAGAATGGAGTTCACATTCACTCATAGCTTATTCAATTGTGCTTGTGTACTGGCCTTTGTGACAAACCGATTATCTACTTTTAATCACCTCCTAAGAAGCAATCAAAACAAAGTTACTTAGTCGGTGTTTCCAGACCAAATGAGTGCAGGACAATTAATTTTATTTCCCAAACAAAATCCAGTTAGTACTATTGATATGCAATAATGCTTTGCTATCATAATGCCATTGTGGCATGCATGCCCATCTCAAACATTTACAAAGACATTCCAATTGCATTTGAACTCTCTAATCCTGTCCTATGTATAATTCAAGTATTTCATTTAAGGACACCTACAAAGCCTGGTGATTATAGATTGAACATCTTCCTTTGTGAGAAATGAAGAACTGCGTGACCTAAATTGATTTATGACTTTGTAGGAATTTGAATGTTAGTTGAAGATGCTGGCATGTGAGAGTCAATTAGTTGGTATAGGTGTTGATAGCATATGTCTCCCAATGTACCTATATGACAGTTGATTATTCACTGTGCACAAAATAACTTTTGGAAAGCAATGGAAATTGAGGTTGTTTTTTATTTACTTATTTTTTTGTAGAAAATGAGTGTCCACTGTTAATGCTAGTCACATAAGTCAGGAGAAAATAATGTCATATTCACAACAAAAGCAATAAAGCATAAACAAAACAATCCCTCCACAACATACCCCCATAAGAGGGTGAATCTTATTGTCATATTAATTAAGTGACTTATAACTAAAGGTCCTAGAGTGCATGCGTCATAAACAACAAATCTGTAATAAGTGTGATTAAATGAAGGTATAATTACTTCATTTCATATAACATTTCCTTTGGGTATGAATTTTGGATTTGGCTATTTTCATGACTTAGTCAAAAAAGGAGATTAAGGAGACTGTTGTAAAAGGTGGAATGCACTAACTCTTTCGGGTCCTCTGAGTGTCTTTTAAGTAGTAAGACTTAATCTGTTAGAAGCCACTTCTTCACTTGGGGTTCACTTACATCCCTTCTTATTCTTAATGTAGGCCATGCTATATTTGTTTTTTTCAGCCAAAATCAATTTGTTATTTTATCCTTTTCTTTTTCATTTGACTTAAGAACAAAGTGCTTTCTTAGAATAAACACTAATAAAAATAGTTATTTTTAGTAATAAATATATACAACTTTATGATGTTTTCCTTCTCGTTTTGGAAAGTAAAAAATTCCAAAGCTACCCTGATAATGAGGTTTTTTATCTTCATGGCCTGGTATTATTTTGATAAAATAT
>NW_012103354.1:2873310-2874637 GCF_000951045.1 Mandrillus leucophaeus
AAAGAAAGAAAGAAGGAAAGAAAGAGAAAACCACTTTCTTCCACTGTGAATTTGGCAAAGCTTATCAACTCATGACATACTTGACAACAAACTGAATACAGCTAGAGCATACCAGATTTGCAGAAGGCCATTATTCACACACTCTATAGCAGAGACCATGAGTAAGTTTTTGGAAGCAGTAGAACATTCCCTTCCTCTGGTTATCTGTATAGCTTAATGATTTCAAAATTCCCTTAAGATGAGAAAAGAATCAAACTTCTGTTAAGTAATAAAGGAGATAATTATAGACATAATAAGAAAACTATGCTGAAGCAGGCTTAAGGATAACTTGTGGGCTGCTTAAAGTTCCACTCCTTTATAATTGGAAACAAAATTCCCGAGGTTCAACCCAAGAACCAGTCTTTTATTTTTTTTTTCTTCAAGCTCTGTTGTCACTGTAAAGCTCAAAGATGGAACCAACAGCTTTCCAAAGATTACAAATACATAGAGACGTTTGTCAGTACTGCAAGAAAAAAGAGAAGAGTATGTCAGTCTAGGTGAAGAGCCTCAGATGGCTTCAGAGTTTTATACTCGTAGGACACTGCTCTAGATAAAGCATGCAAACTTGTTATTTTTAATTCTTCTTTTTTTAATAGCTTTCAACTGTGATTTCATTATTTCGGGTTTTGAAGAGATATTTGGCTATAAAAATCTTGAAGGAAATCTTTCTGCCTTCATGACAAAGTTAACAGTAATAACATCGTGTTGAGGTTTCCTGTGTGTTCATTCTTTTCATTCGCACAATCATTCTTTCAGGTGCACATTATATTTTAAATAAAAGTGGCATCCAAAGAGATGTCCTAAATATCAAGGACATGTCACTTGAAGGTCTTCCACGTAAGATGTGAAGCCAGCTGCCTCTAACTCTGAGTTTAATAGTCTTTCAATGGTATCATACTGCAAAGACATGGGTTTAAATGTGTGCTGTAAGAATAGCTAATTTATTTTAAAATGAACCCTCATGTATTAATTATATGACATTTAACACATCAAAATATACTTTTTAAACTGTCATTTTAATGTGAACTCTCTAAATTCATCAATTAGTGCTTTGTAGACTCAAGCCAATTTTAGACCAAACATTGAGGAAATCCTATTTCTCAAGGATAATTTGTTGGTTTCCTAAAGTATGATATACCCCAAGATCATATTTAAATTCAAATTTTCACGATAATATAAATAGGTACATATGGGAAATAATGCTATTGCATTGTTTATAAGGATACCAAAATAAAGTAAATGTGATTAGAAGAGATGATTTAGGAGGTATTAACATTATGTTGTAAGA
>NW_012103354.1:2879827-2882321 GCF_000951045.1 Mandrillus leucophaeus
TTTATGTCTAAGAAAGGATTTCTAAGGTTAAATTTTATTTCAGAAAGATAAGTTGCCAAAAGTTCACCAAAATACTTCAGTCAGTTTCTCTTTTATGCGGCTATGCAAGGCTCATTTGGGAAAAGAAAAAGAAACAAAAGGAAAATAGAAAATAAACTTCATTACAACTTTGTTGGATGCATTATAAAATAAAGAGATGCAAAACTGAGTGGCTGTGGATACTTTATTGGATTAAAACAATGCAAACTGCATACTGTGTCTAAATGTTTAATATAAACATTGACACTGAATATATTTGCAGATCAACAGCTGCTCAAACAAAAGCAGCGAATCTAATGGATTTCATAGTTGAAGCCCCCAATCAGAATGGAGTTCACATTCACTCATAGCTTATTCAATTGTGCTTGTGTACTGGCCTTTGTGACAAACCGATTATCTACTTTTAATCACCTCCTAAGAAGCAATCAAAACAAAGTTACTTAGTCGGTGTTTCCAGACCAAATGAGTGCAGGACAATTAATTTTATTTCCCAAACAAAATCCAGTTAGTACTATTGATATGCAATAATGCTTTGCTATCATAATGCCATTGTGGCATGCATGCCCATCTCAAACATTTACAAAGACATTCCAATTGCATTTGAACTCTCTAATCCTGTCCTATGTATAATTCAAGTATTTCATTTAAGGACACCTACAAAGCCTGGTGATTATAGATTGAACATCTTCCTTTGTGAGAAATGAAGAACTGCGTGACCTAAATTGATTTATGACTTTGTAGGAATTTGAATGTTAGTTGAAGATGCTGGCATGTGAGAGTCAATTAGTTGGTATAGGTGTTGATAGCATATGTCTCCCAATGTACCTATATGATAGTTGATTATTCACGGTGCACAAAATAACTTTTGGAAAGCAATGGAAATTGAGGTTGTTTTTTATTTATTTATTTTTTTGTAGAAAATGAGTGTCCACTGTTAATGCTAGTCACATAAGTCAGGAGAAAATAATGTCATATTCACAACAAAAGCAATAAAGCATAAACAAAACAATCCCTCCACAACATACCCCCATAAGAGGGTGAATCTTATTGTCATATTAATTAAGTGACTTATAACTAAAGGTCCTAGAGTGCATGCGTCATAAACAACAAATCTGTAATAAGTGTGATTAAATGAAGGTATAATTACTTCATTTCATATAACATTTCCTTTGGGTATGAATTTTGGATTTGGCTATTTTCATGACTTAGTCAAAAAAGGAGATTAAGGAGACTGTTGTAAAAGGTGGAATGCACTAACTCTTTCGGGTCCTCTGAGTGTCTTTTAAGTAGTAAGACTTAATCTGTTAGAAGCCACTTCTTCACTTGGGGTTCACTTACATCCCTTCTTATTCTTAATGTAGGCCATGCTATATTTGTTTTTTTCAGCCAAAACCAATTTGTTATTTTATCCGTTTCTTTTTCATTTGACTTAAGAACAAAGTGCTTTCTTAGAATAAACACTAATAAAAATAGTTATTTTTAGTAATAAATATATACAACTTTATGATGTTTTCCTTCTCGTTTTGGAAAGTAAAAAATTCCAAAGCTACCCTGATAATGAGGTTTTTTATCTTCATGGCCTGGTATTATTTTGATAAAATATTCTTATAAATACTCCTACAATTGCTGTATCTTCATGTTTAATTCCTAATCTACCTTTTTATAATGCTAACAAAATATATCTCCTAGAGTATTATTTTTAACATGAAATTTCACAGCCCTCAAATTTTAATGCCTCCCTAATGTCAACTGTCAGGGATTCAGTTTGTTGTCGTTGATTTGCTTTGTTTTAAATGAAAATCAATCTCTTTAAATTATTGAAGTGCAAATGTCATCAACTCTTAAAATAAGGGGAGTTAGGAAACTATTATTTATTATGTACCTGGTTACTGTTTGAAGCTGTGCCACATGTATCAGAAGATTATCTCACATAATCTTCCCAGTAACCCTGAGATATGGAGAAGTAAATTGAGTTGTGGGAAGGAATCCTGTAACTTACCTGTAAAGGCTAAAATTGAAAAGGGTCAATGTATATGAGAGCAAAGGAAAAAAAAAAAAAAACTGATATAAGAATTTATCAAGAAGGTGAGTAATTTTTGAGGGTCTGAGACCGAAATGTTTTATTCCTCTATTCTTTACACTGCAGGTCTTGTAGATTGCTACTGTTTGAACACAACTGATGCCAGCCCATGCCTACACATGCAAGGGACTTTGAATACCATTTTCAGCCTAAATCAAACCAACTCTAGAGCATAGGTCTCAGATTTTTGGCCACCTTTCAATTGTCAATATCTAGAAGCTCTGTTCCCAAAGGCTTGGCCTCCAACCAATAAATATATGCTATGGAAAGAAACTAAGGCTGTTTCAGGGAGTTCATTGCATACTAGTATTCTAAATAAACACTTCCTACTTAACTTTGTATAGGTTATTATGTCTAGTTGGGTTCTTGTCTAGA
>NW_012103354.1:2884441-2891259 GCF_000951045.1 Mandrillus leucophaeus
CTCATGTATTAATTATATGACATTTAACACATCAAAATATACTTTTTAAACTGTCATTTTAATGTGAACTCTCTAAATTCATCAATTAGTGCTTTGTAGACTCAAGCCAATTTTAGACCAAACATTGAGGAAATCCTATTTCTCAAGGATAATTTATTGGTTTCCTAAAGTATGATATACCCCAAGATCATATTTAAATTCAAATTTTCACGATAATATAAATAGGTACATATGGGAAATAATGCTATTGCATTGTTTATAAGGATACCAAAATAAAGTAAATGTGATTAGAAGAGATGATTTAGGAGGTATTAACATTATGTTGTAAGAATATGCTGACCATAGAATCAGTAATTCAAAACCAGAACTTTGAAATTTCACTTTACTACTAATTGAATATCCTCAGATAATTCAGTTAAACTCCTTAAACTTCAGTTTCCTCATCTGAGAATTGGAGGTAATTATGGCCAACTTGCAAGATTGTTACAACAGAGAAAAATATATAGCAGAATAAATTACTCAAAGTTTGTGGAAAACTTGTGTTATTAAAATAATCACTGCAAAGTTTAATTAAAAATCCATGAAAATCTTTCTTGATTATGGCTTTCTAAGTTTCATTTATTCAACACATTTTTGTTAACTGTCTACATTTACCAGTATATTATTCGACGAGGGCTACCATAGCAAGATACCACAGACCACGTGCCTTCAATAACAAATTTATTTCTCACAGCCCTGGAGGCTGAGAGTCCAAGATTAAGGTGTTAGCAGGTTTGGTTTACCGAGACCTCTCTCCTTGGCTTGCAGACAGCTCTTTCTAACTGTGTCCACACATCATCTTTTCTCTGTACCCTTGCATGGCTGATTTCTTTTCTTCTTCTAAGGACACCAGTCATATTAAATTAGGGCCCATTCATAAGACCTCATTTAACCTGACTACCTCTCTGAAGGCCCTATCTGAAAATACAGTTATATTCTGAGTTATAAGGAGTTAGGAATTCAACATATTAACTTTGTGGGGGATGAGGCAGTGAAATAAGGAATTAATGTTCCCTAACCTAATGCTTGGAAATCGCGTTAGGGTATTGAATCAAACTATGTGCAAAACAGATGAGTTGCCTGCCCTCATGGAATTTCAACCTGGTGGAAGGTCATATGAATTAAAAGGATAAAAGAATACAATGTGATGAGTTACTTTAGGAAAATTACTGGGGGAATGAAAACAGAGAGTTAGGGCATTTTGTCCAGATTTAAGAGTCAAGAAAAGATAACCAAAGAATTTCTTCTAAATTTACAATTGGTATACAAGTGTGACCGGGAAGTGCAGGAATCCTCGGTTCTTTGTCCTCTTGGAGAAAGCATTCTGCCAAATGACTGATCTTTGCCAAAAAGAGAATTTACTGAAGGAAAATAGCAGAGAGTTATTTGAGGGGACAGTACACTCTGCAAAACTGAAGCAGAGCGCCCCCGGAAGGGGTTGAGCCAGCAGCAGCTTGAGAGTTCCGCACTGGGTTTTTATTATGTCAGACCCCTTCTTGACATTCCCACCTCTGTCTTAAGTTTCCGCCTTTTTCTTTGTCTAGGTTTTCTGCTCCTGTTTACTCCCCTCCTAGTTCCTGCCCCAGGTCTGTGGGACCCCACCCTCACTCTTAGTTGGTGCGCATGTGCAGGTTGTTGCTAGATGGGAATCCTACCTATTGGCTGCGTTGCTCATTATTGCCACCCCAGAAAGGTCGCATAGTGGTTAAATCTGCACTTATTACCCCTGAGTGTATCTTAGGAATTTCTCCGTTGCCCTCCTTAGAAGCATATAACCTACATTCAGATAGGGTAACTACAGAGGGAGTGATTACTGAGCATTGTAAGGGGCAATCCTTTCTGCTTGGGTATTTCCACTCCTCTCTGTTTATAACTAGCATGCAGGTATCAGTGGTCCCAGGGGTGTGAGACTTTTCAGACTTTTCCCTTTTCTTGGGGGCTTCCAGCTATCTGCCTACCCTAATGGAAGTAGAAGTCAGTCTTACAAAGCTCGAAGGGGTCAAGTGTGTTCCAGAAACAAATGATGAAATAAGCAAAGCTCTAAAGTTGAGAACATGCATTTGGGGGATTTACTTAAGGCTATAGGGTGGGGCAAAAGAAGGAAGAGAGAAAAGCAGAGTATACAGAGATAAATGTGCATGACACCGTCCTAATGGGCCTTTCAAGCTAAATCAGAGCTTTTGACTTTATCCTGAGAGGAACAAGAACCTCATAAATATGTATGAGGTAAGAGAAAGACATTAGCAAGTTTGTGTTTCAGGAAGATTTATGATACAGAAATTAGGTTGGAAAGAGATAAAAATGAAATCAGAATCTCCAGTCATGTAGTTGTCCCAGTATTCCAGTCAAGATGGCCTGGGACATGGAAATATCAAAAGGAATGGAAAGACATTGATACATTTGTGAGCTATTTATGGGGTAGAATTTATACCTGGATTGAATGGGGAGGGAGGAGAGAGCATGCGGAGGAGTATGAGATGATATCTGCCAAGCTCTGGCCTCCAGTACATGTGTGGGTAGGAGCCGTATTACCTGGTGGAGAGAACTGAAATGAACGGCAGGATTTGGAGGGAAAGGGTGAGTTTAGTATCATTTTACTCCTGCTTTTCGGATGGACATCTAATTGGAGATATCAAAGAAGCAATAGGCTCTATGCATCTGGTTTCTGCTACTTGTTAACTTGTGTTTTGCTATTAATATATCATCTTAAACCAAATTCAACTCTATTGTTTCTAAGGTAAACTGCATCTTATATCACATTGTTACCAAAAAGGGGTCCTGATCCAGACCTCAAGAGAGAGTTCTTGGACCTCGTGCAAGAAACAATTCAGGGTGGGTCCATAGGGTGAAAGCAAGTTTATTAAGAAAGAAAAAGAATAAAAGAATGGCTACTATATGGACAGAGCAGCCCCATGGACTGCTAGTTGCCCATTTTCATGGTTATTTCTTGATGATATGCTAAACAAGGGGTGGATTTTTCATGACTTCTATTTTTAGACCATGTAGGGTAACTTACGGACATTGCCATGGCATTTGTAAACTGTCATGGTGCTGGTGGGAGTATAGCGGTGAGGACGACCAGATGTCACTCTCGTCACCACCTTGGTTTTGGTGAGTTTTACCCAGTTTCTTTACTGCAACCTGTTTTATCAGCAAGGTCCTCATTACCTGTATCTTGTGCTGACCTCCTATCTCATCCTATGACTTAGAATGTCTAGCCATCTGGGAATGTAGGCCAGTAGGTCTCAGCCTTATTTTAACCGGCCCCTATTCAAGATGAAGTTGCTCTGGTTCCAATGCTTCTGACAACATCAGCTCTTTATTTTTGTTAAGACACAACTAATAATTGGTAGCTTTCTTGTAGCTCCTTTGGAGTAAATTGTGGATTATAAGAAGTACCTGGGCCGGGTGTGGTGGCTCATGCCTGTAATCCCAGCACTTTCGGAGGCTGAGGTCAGAAGTTTGAGGCCAGCCTGGCCAACATGGCGAAACCTCATCTCTATGAAAAATACATAAAATTAGCTGGGCATGGTGGCCGGCAAGAGAATCATTTGAACCCAAGAGGCAGAGGTTGCAGTGAGCCAAGATCGTGCCATTGCCCTCTAGCCTGGGCGACAGGGTGAGACTCCATCAAAAAAAAAAAAAAAAAAAGTACCTGGATTGGCCCTTTTGATCTTATTTCATTTTTCTATGAATCTGTAGATAAGAGTTCAGCTCAGCTTATATTATGTTATGGGCCAGTGCATTTAGTAAATTGTGTAAATCCATGCTGAAAGATGCAAAGAGGCAACCCATGAAAATTTATGTAGAGAAACCTCATTTATTGTTGTAAAGACACTTGAATAAAGTTCAAATCCATGAATTTACAAACACTAAAATGGGGGAAAATCCAATTAAGAACATAATTTTACTCAATAACTACAAAAACCCCAAGGTTATTTTTTAAAATTATCAAAGAATTTGAATAAACATTTCTCTAAAAACAGACAAATAGTCAATGGATACAGGAAAAGACCGATGCTGAACACCACTAATCATAAGAGAAATGTGAGTCAAAATCACAGTGACGTATCATTTCGCATCATTAGCATGGATTTATTAAAAACAAAACAAAACATAATAAGTGTTGGCAAGGATATGGAGAAATTGAAACCCTCTGCATCGTTGGTGGGAATCTAAAATAGGGCAGTAACTTCAAAAAAATGATACAGCCATTCCTCAAACAATTATACATAGAATTACAAAATGTTGCAGGAATCCCACTTCTGGGTATATAACCAAATAGAAAAAATAAAAACCCCAACACATATGTTGTACACCCTTGTCCACAGCAGCATTATTTTCATTAGTCAAAATGTGAAAACAACATAAATGTTCATCATCAACAGATGAATGGCTGAACAAAATGTGGTATATGCAGGCAGTAGAATATTATTCAGCCTTAAAAAGAAATTCGATTGTGACATACGCATGGATAAACCCTGAGGACATTGTGCTAAGTGAAATAAGCCAGTCACAAAAAGACAAATACTCTATGATTCCATTTACCTGAGTTACCTAGTGTAGTCAAAATCATAAAGACTGAAATTAGAATAGGGGTTGTCAGGAGACAGGGAGAATGTGGAATGAGGGGTTACTGTTTCATGGTTACAGAGTTTTAGTTTTAAAAGTTAAAAATGTTCTGAAGGTAGATGATGGAGATGGCAACAAAGCAATGTGAGTATACTTAAAGCCCCCAAACTCTACACTTAAAATGAATAAAATGGTAAATTTTATGTCTTACATCTTTTTTACCATTAAAACAAATTTTAAGAATCCCCAATTTTACAGTACTGTCTTTACTTGTGGATTACATTAAAAGTAAAAATCTCAGTTTGTCATGGAGCAAGTGTATGGTATCAACACTCCACAATATCAGCAATAGTGAATGCTATCAATATGTAAGGAGGTCACATTATTCTACAAATTGTTCATGTGCTGCATATGCATCAAAAACAGTATTTTGAAACAAATGTCAAATTTACAGCACATATGGGGAGCTCTAAACCTTGAAATAGTCTTCCCATCCCCGTTAGCAGAAGCACAATTAGATGCTGAGATTAGAATTTACTTGAACTTAAGTACAGGAAAAAAATAAAATAGAAGTTAATTTACAAGCATTATTGTTTTAAGTCTATAATTTGTATGAATATTTCAGAGGATATTTAGAAAAAAAAAAGCCCCTTGGTAATGAGTTCCAGTACATCAAAGCAGAAATAAACACATATGTTCACAGTGTCTGGGAGAAAAATACAAATAAATTATTACAAAATGAGAAAAAGATTGATTGGATTGATACTCCTTGGAGCTGCTGTTTCTTTTTGGTTAATTCCATTTATTACATGAAGTTGCTTGAAACTCCTTAAAAGTCTGTTTAATATTAGCTTGTTAAATATTGTCATAAATGTTTTAAAGTTTGGTTATTGCTTTCTTCAGATCCATAACCTTGCTTTAATAACCCACATATATTCGCATCCATTTAGCAGACACATTACATTGTGTCATTAAGTTACACAATGAGTGTAATTGCTTTACTTCCTACTGATCCTCTCCTAGGTCTAAGTCATCAGAAAAGAACATTAGAACATTCTCGCAGAGACTTACAATCTGAAAACCCACTGCCTTTTGAAAGGATCAGGCAAGGTAAGAGGCTTTCTATCTCTCCCAACATCTTAATTATTTATCACCTAACTCTAAGCAGGTCACGGGAGTTTTTTGGAGATACTCTGTCAATCCGATTTGAATCAGAAAAAAAATCTCAGCACTTACTCTCAGTTACAGGAGAACAAATGTCCAAGAGCTGATGAGAACCCCAGGGAGCCTCACACCCCAATTAGGATATAAATGGGAATTATTGATCCACATTTGCACATTACAAAATCAACTCACTAAAAAGAGTCATCTCTTGGTTAGATGCTTCAAATCCTTTGGGTTCACCCCTTTGGTATATCTCCTGCTGCTTCTGGACATCTGTTTATTTCCACTCTCAGAACTCCTTTGCACCTCTCAAGAGACCAAAGGGAAAGCATCACGTAAAACTGGAATTATTGTTCTGGGCTTCAGTTACAGTAAGCAATTAGATTAGATATGAACAGAACTTGAAACTGTTGGCAAATGATGATTTCAGAGCAGGTCATTTCCCTTGCCTTGATATCCTACCCCTATTATATACACACGTACACCTTACCACCCCTGAGTGTTTTTCAAACAACAACAACAACAAAAATAAACTCAACCAACATGATTCACTATGTATTAAATCTTAAAAGTAATCTTTTCATCTAAGTATACATTGTCCCCATGAAAGACCTGAAATATCCACAGGGGAATACAGAACAGGGTCCCTGGGTTGGGGGGTGTGTAAAGAAGAATATTAATGTAACCACCTGAAGAGTTCCTTCAGTCCACTGCACAAAGCAGATCAGTTTACAGAGACCATGGCATTGCAGTAAAGAGAGTGCAATTGACATGAAGGCGACCACGCCAAGCCAAAGATTGAGTTATTCCTCAAATCAATCTACCTAAAGGTCCAGAAGTTAGGAATTTTTCAGATAGTTTGGTGGGTAGGAGTCCAACGAGTGGGGAGTGCTGATTGGTTGGGTTGGAGATGAAATCACAGGGAGTCGAAGCTGTCTTCCTGCACTGAGTTGGTTCCTGGGTGGGGGCCATAGGACCGGTCAGTGAGTCCAAGTAAGGCCATCTGGTTTTCATAAATGCAAAAATCTAAAAAGACATCTCAT
>NW_012103354.1:2893064-2917533 GCF_000951045.1 Mandrillus leucophaeus
AAAAAAAAGCCCCTTGGTAATGAGTTCCAGTACATCAAAGCAGAAATAAACACATATGTTCACAGTGTCTGGGAGAAAAATACAAATAAATTATTACAAAATGAGAAAAAGATTGATTGGATTGATACTCCTTGGAGCTGCTGTTTCTTTTTGGTTAATTCCATTTATTACATGAAGTTGCTTGAAACTCCTTAAAAGTCTGTTTAATATTAGCTTGTTAAATATTGTCATAAATGTTTTAAAGTTTGGTTATTGCTTTCTTCAGATCCATAACCTTGCTTTAATAACCCACATATATTCGCATCCATTTAGCAGACACATTACATTGTGTCATTAAGTTACACAATGAGTGTAATTGCTTTACTTCCTACTGATCCTCTCCTAGGTCTAAGTCATCAGAAAAGAACATTAGAACATTCTCGCAGAGACTTACAATCTGAAAACCCACTGCCTTTTGAAAGGATCAGGCAAGGTAAGAGGCTTTCTATCTCTCCCAACATCTTAATTATTTATCACCTAACTCTAAGCAGGTCACGGGAGTTTTTTGGAGATACTCTGTCAATCCGATTTGAATCAGAAAAAAAATCTCAGCACTTACTCTCAGTTACAGGAGAACAAATGTCCAAGAGCTGATGAGAACCCCAGGGAGCCTCACACCCCAATTAGGATATAAATGGGAATTATTGATCCACATTTGCACATTACAAAATCAACTCACTAAAAAGAGTCATCTCTTGGTTAGATGCTTCAAATCCTTTGGGTTCACCCCTTTGGTATATCTCCTGCTGCTTCTGGACATCTGTTTATTTCCACTCTCAGAACTCCTTTGCACCTCTCAAGAGACCAAAGGGAAAGCATCACGTAAAACTGGAATTATTGTTCTGGGCTTCAGTTACAGTAAGCAATTAGATTAGATATGAACAGAACTTGAAACTGTTGGCAAATGATGATTTCAGAGCAGGTCATTTCCCTTGCCTTGATATCCTACCCCTATTATATACACACGTACACCTTACCACCCCTGAGTGTTTTTCAAACAACAACAACAACAAAAATAAACTCAACCAACATGATTCACTATGTATTAAATCTTAAAAGTAATCTTTTCATCTAAGTATACATTGTCCCCATGAAAGACTTGAAATATCCACAGGGGAATACAGAACAGGGTCCCTGGGTTGGGGGGTGTGTAAAGAAGAATATTAATGTAACCACCTGAAGAGTTCCTTCAGTCCACTGCACAAAGCAGATCAGTTTACAGAGACCATGGCATTGCAGTAAAGAGAGTGCAATTGACATGAAGGCGACCACGCCAAGCCAAAGATTGAGTTATTCCTCAAATCAATCTACCTAAAGGTCCAGAAGTTAGGAATTTTTCAGATAGTTTGGTGGGTAGGAGTCCAACGAGTGGGGAGTGCTGATTGGTTGGGTTGGAGATGAAATCACAGGGAGTCGAAGCTGTCTTCCTGCACTGAGTTGGTTCCTGGGTGGGGGCCATAGGACCGGTCAGTGAGTCCAAGTAAGGCCATCTGGTTTTCATAAATGCAAAAATCTAAAAAGACATCTCATAAGGCCAATATTAGGAATAGTGATGTTATCTGCAGGAGTAATTGAGGAAGCTGTAAATCTTGTGACCTCTAGAATAAATTATTTGTATCGTTAGTAATCATTTGACCACACCTACATCTTAGTAAAATTCAGGTCCCTCTCATCTTCTTAACTTGTGGCCTTTCTTAGTTTTTCAAGGGCAGTTTAGTTTTTGGAGAGTGCTATTATTTAAACTATAAACTAAATTTTCTCCCAAATTAGCTTGCCCCACGCCCATGCATGAGCAAGGACAGGCTAGCCTGTGAGGCTAGAAGCAAGATGGAGTCAGTCATATCAGATTTCTCTGATTATCATAATTTTCCAAAGACAGTTTCATTAGTGGATTCCTTGGTCATTGTATCAGGTAAAGTAACCTAGTTTGAATCTCAGGAGAACTTTGCGGGACTATGTGCCTTTAGACAAGCCTCATAACCTCTCTCAATCTCATTTCTATTATTTGTAAAAGTTAAAACCGCAAACGTTACCCAAATCAGTTCTTCCATTTAACACTGTAAGAGACATACGCAATGTTTGAATGTATAAGACAGAGACTGAGCTCTCAACCAGGTGACAGTCTAGACTTGGAGCTCATCAAATTCAAATGTGCATACATATCCCTGGGAAACTTGCAATACATGAATATTCCTGCAGAACACAGAGAAACCCTGATTAGGAATTGTTGAAAGAGCTGATTTTTCTTCTTCCAAACAAAAATTTGAAGTATATTATTCATTAAACAATTTATTATGATCAATGTGTTCTGATAAAGAACATATGTATATAATATTGTGAAAGATATATTTGGTCTTCTTCCCAGTTTTCTAACATACAGATACTAAAATCCTTGGACTTTCTAGGGTGACAAGTGTTTTTTGCATGCTAATGAGATGACTGGTGGCTGGGGATCCCGAGATAGCTTCAAGATGAGGCTTGGTGACCAGAAAAAAAGGTATGATTGGAGAATCGGGACTTTCAGCCCCATACTTGAACCTCTGTGGAGGGGAAAGGGGCTGAAGGTTGAACTGATCACCAATGGCCAATGACGTTATCATTCATGCCTAGGAAACATCATCCAAAGGACTGAGTTTGGATGGGCTTCTGGATAGTTGAACACATGAATGTTTCTGGAGGGTGGCAAGACGGGGAAGTTCTGTACCACTTCCCATATACCTAGCTCTATGCAATGATTGTTCATCTGTATTCTGCATAATACTCTTTATAATAAACCAGTAAACAGAAGTAAGTACTTGTTTCCCTGAGTTCTGTGAGGCTTACTAGCAAATTAATTTAACCCAAGGATGGGGTGGAGGGAGCCTTGATTTATAGCCAGTCAGTCAGAAGCATAGACAAAATCTGTGGTTGCGACTGGCTTCCGAATTGAAGAGCAATCTTGTGAGACTGAGCCCTCAACTTATTGGATCTGATGCTATCTCTCTGCAGGAAGTGTGAGAATTGAATTGAATTAGAGGACACTCAAATTGTGTCCTCTGGAGCATCTGCTGCAGAATTGATTGATTGGTGGTGGGGATGAATCTCCACACCTTTTGGTGACCAGGAGTCACAGAAGTGTGCTATAGTAAAAAATGGTATGTTATTCTCAGAGTGTGATGTTAACTCAGTGTGTAATTGTTAACATTTTAGGTCAGCTCTCTTCTGCATTCCCATGAAGTTGGAAAACTTCGTTTAAACACTCCATACTTTACCTGAAAATGTAAAATGTCTCATATTATGGCACCCACATGCCCATATATGTTACAATGGCATACACTGGTAATCACTTAAATCCAAAGAGTGTTTTTAATTTTGTCTATTTCAGAGATTTCCCTTTCTGTGAATACTGCCGTTGTTTATGTACACTATTCTCTCCACATTGTAAATCTGATATTACCATTTCTCTTCTGGATGTCCCATTGTTGTTACCCAATTATTCCTGCAATATTTTCCAAACTTTGGCTAGGGGGGATACTTAGGGAATACCAGCTAGAAACGCTGTTGGTTTTACTGTTTTGCCAATCCTCCCCACACCCATAACTAGAAAGCTATAGTTTTAATCTAGTTTTGAACACTGAATTTCCAAAGATGTTGAAATTCTTGTTTGATGTTGATTAGGTTTTAGAGTTAATAAAAGGCAGGACCAAAGCATTAGATTTACTCTCCCTGACATGAGACACAAGTTCCATTATCTACTGGCTCCAGCTGTCTTGCTGAGGTTCCTCTCTCTTCCCACTGCTCCATGCATTCACCATATGAAATTAATTGCATTTTCTTGAATGTGTTGCACTTAATAAAAATCTGAGCCCGTTTCCTGGGCTTGGCATATATAGCCTTCCTGTGGTGCTCTGTTAGCTCACTCCTACTTATCTTCCAAGTCTCAAACATACCTTGAGACTATATTTTGGGTACCTTTTCTGTGTCCCTACCAAATGTTGTGGAAAATTCTACTGTAACCCACACCACTGTATACTTTAATCATAGACTTACTTTTTGGTGTCTTTTATGAGACAAAGAACCCTTTGAAGGCAGCCATTCTGACCGGTTTTTATTTGTTTGTTGTCTTAATTCCTAGTGACTAACATCTTGCTGGGGACAGGGTATGTGCCACTAAGTGTTTATGGAATAAATAAATATAAATATAAAATAATTTATTTTTTCTTTACTCTCTTTTAATGTATTATTGATGTTTCTCTATTTCCATTTCTCAAAGACAAGATTTACTCTCTTGTCCTTGATCATTGTATGATTGTATCACTGAAGCAAAACAAATAAACACATACAGGCAAACAAATTCAGAAGACCACATCAATTTTGTTAGAGATAAAATAGAGAAATTAAATGAAATGACAAGTAAATATTTGAAAGGATCTGGTAATATTTTAAGATTCTTTACATTCGCAATGTTTTTAAATTTTGTTTTGTTTTAAAGCTATTTAGACAATAGATGGGGAATCTGCTATGGCTTAAGAATGTTTAGCAATTCTCCACATATATAACATACAAGGGTTCAACTTACTCCACATCCTTGTGTGCAATTTATACTCACGGTATTTTTCATGGCTTTTCTAATAGGTGTGCAGTGGTATGTCATGTTTTTAATTTGTGTCTATCTAATGACTAACAAATTGAACATCTTTTAAATATGCTTTTTTGACAACAATACCCTTTTTGGTGAATTATCTATTCAAGTTTGTTGGCCATGTATTAACGGGCCATTTGTTTTCTTCCTGTTTAGTTATTCAGTTTTGAGACTTAGTTATATACTCTGGATACAAGTCTTTAAGTCAGACATGTGATTTGAATATATATTTTCTCATTCCATAGCTTATCATTTCATTTTTTAACAGTATCTTTTAAAAAATGTTAAATTTAAAATAAAATATTTTTAAGTTGGGTAATATGATTCCTTTAACTTTATTAGTTTTCTTTTCAAAGCTGTTTTGCTTCTTCTTGTTCCATTGCTTTCTGAAATAAATTTTAGAATGAGCTTCTCTAAATCAATAAAAATATATTGCTGGGATTCTATTGAAATTAAATTAAATTTGCAAAAAAAAAAAATGGAAAGATGACGTTTGAGTCTTTCAGTCCATGAAAAGCGTATGCATCTTTATTTATTAAGGTCTTCTTCGATTTGTTTCATGTGTCTTGAACTTTTCAGAATATACTTTCTAGATATGTTTTATACATTTATTAATGAGTTTTATCTTGGAGCTAATTTAAATCTTTTTCTAGAAGTATTTTAAATATTTACATTTTTTAACTTGCATCTATATTGATAAATTGCATTGGTAGTACATTGAAATGTAGATTTTTGTGTTTTAGTCATGCATCTTTCACTTTGCTAAAGTCACTTAATAACCCTGAAAGATTTTATTCTTTTATTGTTTTATTTTGTTTTTATGTTCTTTATGATTTTCTGCTTAGGCAATCATGTCACCTGCAAACAGTGGCAGTTTTAGTTCTTCATTCCAAATCCGTATGCCTTTTTAAAAGTATATCTTGTCTTTTTTCTTTTTTTTTTTCTGAGACGAAGTCTTACTCTGTCACCCAGCCTGGACTGCAGTGGGGCAATCTCAGCTCACTGCAATCTCCGCCTCCCGGATTCAAGTGATTCTCCTGCCTCAGCCTCCCAAGTAGCTGGGACTACAGGCGCCCGCCACCACTCCTGGCTAATGTTTTGTATTTTCAGTAGAGACGGGGTTTCACTGTGTTAGCCAGGATGGTCTCAATCTCCTGACCTCATGATCCGCCCACCTCGGCCTCCCAAAGTGCTGGGATTACAGGTGTGAGCCACCGTGCCCAGCCTAAAAGTATATCTTGTCTTATTGCACTAGCTATAGCTTCCTGTTTAATAAGAATGACATATTTAATGGGACTAGATATCCTTACCTTGTTCTTGAACTTAGGGGGAAATAGCTTTGTCTTCATAATTAAGTATAAGGATAGATATAGTTTTTCTTGTAGGTGCCCTTGTAATAAGAATGCCACAGCACAGCCTACTGCCTAGATATTAGAAATAGGACACCGGATCTATGACAGGAGATAAGAACCTAGAGACATCTTTCCCACCTGGCAGACTGGGCTCCTCGCTTTTCTGCTGCTTCCTCCAAAGGAGCCATTGAATCATTTGCCTTCAAATTTAAAGTGACCCACATCCTATTCCCTATGTATGTATTTTGCTAGTTGCAATGCTCTCTCTCTCTCCCCCTGCCTGACGCTTCATTCCTGCCTCATGTAACCTAGTAACCCTGAGGTTTGCCCTCCCAACACATTGTGCCCTGCCTGCTCAGAATCTGTAGGTAAAAGTATTTGAATGTTTTTTCTATTGTGGTAATGTATTGAAGTTTCACTTTCCATCTGAAGAACTGGGGGCTATCCCCAAGCTAGGTTTACCCTGGCATGTCAGGGAGAATACAAGGCGGGGCCCTGACACTAAAGCAACAGTTAGGCAGGTATTACTGGACACATATCAGACAAGAGCCCCAAGGGCATCTGCCAGCATAATCAAGTTTTCTGGGTGAGGAACTCCTGGTCATTAGCAGGACGACTAGGCGTTAGGCCATCAGTCAGGTAAAAGAAGTATTTCATGAAAGACACACTGTAAACACATGCTCAGCTTTTATTCATTTTTCGTTAAGACAGGGTTGCTAATCTCTCTGGCACTAGAATCGCATTTTAGCTTGTAGCTCTCAAAATAGGCTTTTATCAAGTTGAAGAAGCTCTTTATAATTTTCTGTGAATTTTCATTAGGATAGATGTTGAATTTTGTCAATTACTTTTTCTGCATGAATTTGTAAGATCATACGGATTTTCTTCATTAGACTGTTTATATAGTGAGATAATTTTTTTTTTCACATATTAAACAAGACTTTCATTCTTGTGAAAAACCACAGTTGGTTATAGGTTTATTTAAATATATGTATTTCATCCTATATATATATAATTCTCTTTATATATATAATCATATATAGAGAGACAGAATTCTGTTTTATCTATATTATTTATGTTATCAAATATTACTTATTCAGTAATATTTTGTAGGAGATTTTTGAGATTTTATGTACTGCATGGAAACCTGCTTTACAAAAAAAGCAACTGTCGGCCAGGCACGGTGGCTCAAGCCTGTGATCCCAGACTTTGGGAGGCTGAGGTGGGTGAATTACCTGAGGTCAGGAGTTCAAGACCAGCCTGGCCAACATGGTGAAACACCGTCTTTACTAAAACTACAAAAAAATGCCAGGCGTGGTGGCAGATGCCTGTCATCCCAGCTACTTGGGAGACTGAGGCAGGAGAAACACTTGAACCCAGGAGATGGAGGTCGCAGTAAGCTGAGATTGCACCACTGCATTCCAGCCTGGGTGACAGAGCAAGACTCTGTTAAAACAAACAAACAAAAAAATACAAATGTCAATATAAGGCTTTAATAAGGTAAATGATTGTTACTGCTTTTTAATTAAATTTTATTGTAATCCAATAACATAACGTAATTATATAATTTCTATTATTTAAAAAAATTAAGATTAGTTTTATTGCCCAAGATATTATCTTTCTTGGTGTAAGTTCCATGTATACTTGTATGCATATTGTTTTGTTGTTCAGTTAAATATCAATTAGATATTTTATATTTATAACTGTATAAATATCAATTAGAGCCAGTTGATCAATGGTATTGCTCAGTTTTCCGATGCTAGTGTTGATTTTGTTAATATTAATTTTTCTTTTTTACTAAGTGAAAGAGTTTACATCTCTAATTATTGTGGATTAATCTATTTCTTTTTTCATTTCGGTTAGATTATGCTTGTATAATCCAAAGCTCTATAGACAGGTATAATAATTTTTTATTCTTAGGGAGTCGATTCTTTTATTATTTGCCATGTCTCTTTTTATTTCTAGTAATTTTCTTTGGCTAGAAGTCTTTTCTGATATTAAGGTAACTACTCCATCTTTCTCGGGATTAGCATGGCATAATATCTCTTTATTTTTTTTGTTAGTCTTTTACTTTTATTTGACCTATATCATCATATTTGAAGTGAATTGGAGTGAATTTATTTTTTCTTTTCTTTTTTTTCTTTCTTTCCTTTTTTTTTTTTTTTTTTTTGAGACCGAGTCTTGTTCTGTCACCCAGGCTAGACTGCAGTGGTACAGCCTCAAACTCCTGGGCTCAGGTGATCCTCCTACCTTAGCTTCCTGAGTAGCTGAGACTACAGGCACATGCTACCATGCCCACCATGCTTGAGCAAGAAAGGCTGGTAGTAACATATTCCAGTTAATTTTTTGTAGAGATGGGATTTCACCATGTTGCGCAGGCTGGTCTTGAACTCCTGGACTCAAGTGATCCCTCACCTCGGCCTCCCAAAGTGCCGAGATTACAGACATGAGCCACTGCGTCTGACTTGAAGTGAATTTCTTATAGATAGTGTATGGTTGGGTCATATCTTTATTTTAGCATCCATTCTTGGGCTAGGCACAGTGACTTATTATGCCTGTGATCCCAACACTTTGGGATGCCAAGGTGGGAGGATTGCTTGAGGCCAGGATTTTGCGAACAACCTGGGAAACAGAGAGATTACATCTCTACAAAAATTTTTTTTAAAAAAAGGATTAGCCAGGTGTGGTGGTACATGCCTGTAGTCCCATTTACTTGGGAGGCTGAGGTGGGAGGGTCACTTGAGCCCAGGAGTTCAAGGATGCAATTAGCAATGATTGTATTACTGCACTCCAGCCTGAGTGACAGAGTGAGACTATGTTTCAAAACAATAAAAAAATAAAAAAATTAAAATTAACATAAAATAAAATTGATCCTCGCAATCTCCTTCTTTTATTTGTTATATTTAGATACTTTACATTTTGATATGTTTGGATCAAATCTATAATTTTATTACTGGTTTTCTGTGTTATCTCTTTTTTTCTACTTTCCTATATTTTTGGAATATTTTAATATTTTTAGTATTGCCAATAACTTTTCCTATTGATTATAACTTTTTAATGTTTTTTAAAATTATTCTAATGATTGCGATATAGATTCTTAATATTTTTACAGTATAGTTAGTATCAACATGTTATAACTTCAATTGAGATATCAAAACTTCACCACCATACAGATGTCTTTACTTTCCTCTTTGTTATAATTTTTATATATATTATAGCTATATATATATTTATAGAAAACCTTATCAGATAATATTATCATTTTTTCTTTCTTTTTTAAAAATTTTATTTGTAAAAGATAAAGATGTTTTATCCTATGTTGCTCAGGCTGTTCTCAGACTTTCAGGCTCAAGTCATCCATCCACCTCAGCCTCCCAAAGTTCTGAGATTACAGACATGAGGCACTGGGCCTGGCTCATTTTTGGTTTCAACTGTCAAATATTTTAGAGAACTCAAAGGAGAAGAATAGTTTATTATATTTACCCAAGATATTTATCATTTTGTTGTTCTTTCTTTATTCCCAATAGTCTAAGTTTCCTTCTGATATTATTTCTTTCTATAGAGAGTACCTCCATTGCTGATAATTTGAGAGAAAGACTGATGGTAACAGATTCTGTCAGTTTTTCTCAAACTGAAAATGCCATTATTCAGCTTCATTTCTGAAATATCATTTTACTGGACATAGCATTCTGGGTTAACACGTTTTTTTCTGGTTTATTTATTTAATTTTATTTTTTTGATTCTTATTTTTCTTTAACCACTATAATAGTGTAGTCACTTTTTTAAGCCTCCTAGGTTTGTGATAAGAAATCTTTATTCATTGGGACTGTTATTCCTTATAGCTTATTTTCCTGTGGCTATATAAAAAGTTTATTTCATTGTCTTCAGTTTTCAGCACTTTGAATATATTTCAAGGCATGTATTTTTGGAGGACTTAGATTTCACTGAGCTCCTTGAATCAGTGTGTTTATTTCTCTTCATTTTTTTTAAACATCAAACTCTTTCCTGTCTTTTTCTGGGACTCTGATGGCATGAATATTGTATTTTGTATTGTGCCACTGATTTCTGAGGAAAAGTTTATTTAGCAAAATTTAAAAATATACATTATAATTACACTTTGAAAATAATGGCTTCACAGTCAATATGGAAACATCGCTGGACTAAACGATTCAGTTGGTAACAAGTAGAAAGCAAGAGCTGAAACAGCAATATGTAGAATTAAAGAACGAAGTGCAGCACTTTGGGAGGCCGAGGCAGGCAGATCACCTGAGGTCAGGAGTTCCAGACCAGCCTGGCCAACATGGTGAAACCCTGTCTCTACTAAAAATTCAAAAATTAGCTGGGCGTGGTAGCGGGTGCCTGTAATCGCAGCTACTCAGGAGGCTGAAGCAGGAGAATCGCTTGAACCCAGGAGGTGGAGGCTGCAGAGAGCCGAGATTACACCATCGCACTCCAGCCTGGGGGACAAGAGTGAGACTTCGTCATAAAATAAAATAAAATAAAATAAAATAAAATAAAATAAAGTTAAATAAAATAAAATAAAATAAAATATTTCTGGGAACCAGGAGGATAGGAGTACATAGGAAATAAGCAATAACAATCTGGTAATTTTATCTTCCTCATAGCTGTTGCCATGTTATAAGTGAATCTTTATGGCACTATCTATGGCTGCCAAAGATGAGTTATGCATGCAAATCAGTTAAATATTAATTACTTTAGACTCATAGTATGCTTTAAGCAAATCTTTGAGTGGTGTTCCAAAAAGTAAAAACTTTTAGAGGCAAAATGAATTTTTAAAGTGATAATGTAAACACAAATTTCTGGGTAGTACTGTTAGCCTGCCTAGGAGTGCTGCATGTTATCTTATTCAAATACAACTCAATAACGTTCACTGGGATTTCCCGGTGTTTCAATACTCACTATGTAATGTTAATCTTTTAGAGAATAGATGCAAAAAGAATATATGAATGTTGCTGTGGAATACTCTTAAGATAAAATTAGAAACTGATCTAAAATCTGAAGTAGAAAAAGCAGTCCATATTTTTATGGAAAAATTAAAATTAAGACAAATAGACAAAAATATTTTTCATTAAAAAATGTTTATTGAAACAACATATATTACCAAACATGAATGTGATTTTGGGTGAATTTATACTAAATCAACCAGCATCAATGCAAAATGAAAGAAATTTTTCTGTCTGGAAATTTTGCTGTAGAAAAGAAATTAAGGCTATGAGACGGTCTTTGTGCATTTTGAACTTTCAGTTTTAAAGATAATAACTTTTAAATATTAATTATCTCTGCTATTATATTTTAAGTTTAATTACTTTATTTTGTATTCATTGAGTGATAAGCTTCCCTTCTTTCATGTTTTTTGTTATTAAATATTTATATTAGGCAGCATTAATTTTACATACTATTTAAATAATCTTATCGTATTTGTTTATATCAAAAACCATGTGTATATTCTATATATTTTTTGACAAAATCCCCCCTGAGATATTTCATACAATCTTGTCACAAGAAGATTCATTTTTTAACTGCTCATTATATTATTTTAAGACAGTTTTAAATGCTATGAAAATACAGAATATATGATTTCAGAAATTCCTGAATATTCCTGGGAATTCTTATCTCTCGTTATCAAATTCCAAAGATTAATATATTTTAGGAATTTGGAATCACTAAGTGAATTAGAACTTTGTTATAGAATCCCAAGGAATCTAAGAAGCTGACTGTGAAAACATGTAAACCTGGAGCTCCTAAGGACTTTGTCTCTTCGGGGTTTTCAGTCTTAATTCTAAGTTCATCTACATGCGGAGTTAGGAAGTACTCCACATCTAATCATGCTTTCATGTTTATATTGGGAAACAATTGTCCTTAACTTAGGACAACATTTCTTTTTGTAGCTTTTGAGGTTTATATTTCTGCTGAGTGTTAAAATTTCAAAGGTGAGCAACTATTTACATGAGGGTCAGTCAGTCTAAAGAAAGCCTGACAGTTGCAGTAAGTCTGCTGAGACTTTAGAAATTTTAAAAAGAAAACACACACACACACACACACACAAATAAACCAAAACCCAAAAACAAACAAACAAACAAACAAAAAACCTTCTCCTCCTGGCAGTTCTCACAGTGGCAAATCCTGCCTTGATTTCTAAATTAATTTACTTTTTGAGTTTACAGGTGTCATACAGAAAACCTACTTTACATGAAAAAAGATTTAAGAGCAAAAGTTGATACAAAAGTTTCAAGGTAAAGCATGTGGAACCAGAAAACACAAGTAAAGTGAAGTGCACTTAAGTTGTTGGTGAAATATTCGCTCTTCTTTCATAACCAGTGAATGGATCCTCTCACCTAAGATATCTGACTCATTGTGTAGGTTCCAGCTGACTAATTTCTCTTCCAGGAAAGAGAATATATACTACATGAAATAAATTTTGAGCAAAGCGAAACCTGATGTTTACCTTAAATAGCCCAATTTCTTTATTTTTCTGCACACCGAATTTCCTGCTTTTTATCCTTTCCAGAACAGAAAAATTTATGAAGAGGGAAAATTAGAAAGAGAGAACTAGAAAATACTAATTCTTTGTTCCGCACATCATTAAGAATCTCCAATCCAACCAGAAGATACCAACCCAATGAAAAGCTGCTCAGAAAAAGGAGACTTACCTCTTCGAAATCCTGATTTCAATTCTTTTGGGCATATACCAGAATTGGGATTGCTGGATCATATGGCAATTGTATTTTTAATTTTTAAGGAATTTCCATCCTGTTTTCCATGACGGTGGTATCATCTTACATTTCCACCAACAGTGCACAAAGCTTCTAATTTCGCCACACCCTCACCAACACTTGTTTTCTCTTATCCTTTTAATCATAGTTGTTCTACATGTTAGGTGATATCTCACTGTGTTTTAATTTGCATTTTCTTGATGACTATAATGTTGAGCACCGTTCCATATACCTATTGGCCATTATTATGTCTTCTTTACACTCCTGTGTTCAATGAAGCTTTATACATAATAGTCAAAATGTAGAAATAGACTAAATGTTCAGTGACCTATGAATGGATAAATAGATGTGGTCTAGACATATAATGTAATATTATTCAGCCTTTAAAAGGAAGAAAATTCTGCCACATGTGACAATATGGATGAACCTTAAGGACGTTATTCTCAATGAAATAAGACAGAGGCAGTAACACAAATACTATGATTCTACTTACATAGGATACCAAATTCATAGAAGCAGAGACTAGAATAAAGGTTGCTAGGGTCTGTGTGGAAAGTGATATGGGTAGTTGCTAGTCACTGGATATAAAGTTTTAGTTATACAAGATGAATAAGTTCTAGTGATGTGCTGTACAATACTGAGGCTACAATTAACAATACTGTATTGTATACTTAAAAATTCATTAAGAGGGTACATCTCATGTTAAAGCTTCTTACTACAATTTAAATAAAAAAGAAAGAAGAAGGAAGGGTACATAACCATTAGAAAAGAGAGTCCCGTGCAAGTCAGGGCACACTATTTACTCATCTTGCAAACAGTGCACTGGGAGTTGTTTGTGGTTGTAATAGAATAGGGGAAATGGGGAAATACAGTTTTAATAAACATCGTGATATGTAAAACAAATACACTTTGATGCACTTTGAGATAATGTATCAATTTAAAAACTTTCTATTACTGTATTATGTTAACGTAATTGCATTAGACGGGGCTAGAATTGGGCCACAAAAATTTTCTCTGCTTTTATAAAGGTTGTATCAATTTGATGAATATATATAAATATCTGTGCACTTCCCCAGTAAAACAAACCTATAGGACAGACCCCAGCCTCTTTCTTGAAAATTCTGCCGGTGTAGTTCCTACTAATGCTGTATGACTTATATTATTATCATTTCCAGGAAGAAATTTTTCTGTCATCATTTTACCTACACTCTTATTTATTACTTCTATGTGCATCCATTATTTCAGTCTTAACTTTGATCACATTAGACGCTCAATTTCATGATCACTGATTTCTGCAGTTTTGTACTCTCTTTTCAACCTCCGAGGTAGCAGTGGGTCTGCGGTGGAGAAAAGTACCCATAAATATATTTTAAATATATACATAAATATATTAACAAGCTAAGGTAGTGGAGACAAGTGACACGGAAGACTATTTATAGCCACGTATCCATTTTTAGGGATTAGACTCTAATGTAGAAGAAATTAGGTCACTTTGAAAATAAAAGTGGAAATGAGAGTGCTACAATTGATAGCATTTACTCTTCCAGTTCCCCACTTAATAATGCACCCAGAATGAAAAGGGTCTCAAGAAATATTTGGAACTGACACAGTGTAAGAGAAGTTAGAAAAAAGTTCTGTATGTAAGATGAAGTCCTTGGTATCTGAGGGACATAAGCAGAGAAAGATCTAGAAAGGTCCAATAATTTGATCTGATATTCAAAGCAGACATGGGCATATATCCATATAGTTTGGTGGTAGCCTATATTCACCAGGACTTTTCCTTAATTTATTGAGCATCTACTTTAGTTCTTGCACTATGAATATGTATGTCATGCTTTGCATAATAATTACTTCTAATCATTTGTCACAGACCTCTTCTTTCTGGTATATCTTCTTTGTTGTTAAATCACATACTCCACCATATATACTTTGTATTTTTGATTTTTCCCTCATGTCTTATCTTAATTATTTTTCATCAATAGCACTAAAGTAACATTTACTAAAATAGAACTTTATTGTTGGATATATAATTCCCTGCCCCCATCACAACTGCCAATACACTTAAATAAATTCTTCAAAACTTCCTTATTTAGACTATCAAAATTGACCAAAAAAAAAAAAAAAAACACTCACTTTTAAATATTCTAGGTTCAGACAAAATTGTATTTTGAAATGATAAAGTATGAAGATAAAAATACCCTGTTTACTCACTAATTTAAATTCAGCAGGCTATTTTTTTCATACAAAGAAGAAAAAGAGAAAAATGTAAGTTCTCATTCTTTCCCACTGGGTGTATTTACTTAACTTCATGCACTTCATATTTTTTCATCCTTGGTATTCACTATAATTAGCTGAACAAGATGCTTGAAATAATATATTTTTAATAAAAACAATTATATTAAATTGCTTTTTAAAGTTAATTGAAAGCCTAACATAGCAATTGTCGACTGTGTTGCTAGATATGTTACTAAGGACACTCTATGGTTGAAAAACAGAAGTTTGGAAAATGCTAAATTACACAAAGTTAAATGGTTATTCAATGGTGAGATTTTCTAGAAATTATTGGCATAGGAATCCTTAAAGGATTAAGCAGAATTTATGAAAAATGTGTTACTATGTATGTTTTATTTTATTAATTTGTAATGCTCTATCTGTATGGGTACTAGATAGTAATTATTTGTTATTTATTTACTTTTTTCAAGGTAATTGGAAAATGAAACCTAAGTTTTGCATTTGCATTCAGTGAAGGCAAACTGAGATCTCTGTATTTTGTAATAAGGAAGATTTCACTGCAATTTAAACATAGAAAAGTGGCATACAACCTGAGTCATCACAAGGTGTACATAGCATAGTCATGCAGAATTCAAAGAAAAATGCCTATATCATGCACTCAGTCAAAAACAGGAGTTCAATTACTATACATAACCTCATCTTTCACGTGAAATTAATGATCTATTAGATAAATGTTTAATTTGTATAAATTTATGTGGTTTTATGTATAAATTTATATAAATTTATGGGGTACAAGTATAATTTTCGTAAATGCATAGATTATGTAGTGGCTAAAGTCAGGGCTTTTAGGGTATCATTCACCCAAATAATATAAATTGTACACCTTAAGTGGTCTTTCATCATCCACTCCCCTCCAACCCTCTCACCATTCTACTCTATCATTTCTATCCATTTGTATCATTTCTATCCATTTCTATCATTACGCTCTCTACATCCATGTGTATACATTATTTAGCTCCCACTTATAAGTGAGAACATGCAGTATGTGTCATTCTGTGTCTGACTTGTTTCACTTAAAATAACGGCCTCCAGTTCTATCTGTGTTGCTACAAACAACATAATTTCATTATTCATTATAGCTAAATAGTATTCCATTGTGTATATATGCCACAGTTTTAATCTAATCATTCATCTATGAACATTTTGGTTGATTCTATATCTTTAGTATTGCAAATAGTGTTGTAATAAACATACAAGTGCAGGTATCTTTTTGATATAATGATTTCTTTTCCTTTGGGTAGATACCCAGCAGTGGGATTGCTGGATCAAATGGTAGGTCTATGTTTAGTTCATTAAGAAATCTCCATACTCTTTTCACAGAGGTTGTACTAATTTACATTTCCATCAACAGTGTATAAGAGTTCCCTTTTCTAACATGATAGGTGATATCTCACTGTGTTTTAATTTGAATTTCCTTAATGATTATAATGTTGAGCACCTTTCCATATACCTATTGGCCATTATTAGGTCTTCTTTACACTCCCGTGTTCATTGAAGCTTTAAACAAAATAGTCAAAATGTGGAAATAGACTAAATGTTTAGTGACAGATGAATAGATAAATAGATGTGGTATAGACATACAATGGAATATTATTCAGCCTTTAAAAAGCAGAAAATTCTGCCATGTGTGACAATATGGATGAACCTTAAGGATGTTATTCTCAGTGAAGTAACACAGATGCAGAAACACAAATACCATAATTCCACTTACATAGGATACCTAGAGTAGTCAAATTCATAGAAGCAGAGAATAGAATAAAGGTTCCTAGAGTCTGTTTGGAAAGTGGTATAGATAGTTGCTATTCACTGAATATGAAGTTTTAGTTATGCAAATTAATAAGTTCTAGTGATGTGCTGTGCAATACTGAGGCTATAATTAACAATACTGTATAGTACATTTAAAAATTCATTAAGAGGGTACATCTCATGTTAAAGGTTCTTACTATAATTTTTTAAAAAGAAAGAAAAAAACAAGGAAGGATACATGACCGATAGAAAAGAGTCCCATGCAAGTCAGGGCACACTATTTGAACATCTTGCAAACAGAGTACTTGGAGCGGTTTGTGGTTGTAATAAAATAGGAGAGATGAGGAAATACACTTTGGTTGATTCCATATCTTTAGTATAGCAAATAGTGTTGTAATAAACATACAAATGCAGACATCTTTTAGATACAATGAGTTCTTTTCTTTTGGGTAGATACTCAGCAGTGGGATTGCTGGAACAAATGATAGTTTTATGTTAGTTCATTAAGAAATGTCCATACTGTTTCACAGAGGTTGTACTAATTTACATTTCCATCAACAGTGCATAAGAGTTTCCTTTTCTTTCTATCCCCAGAAACATCTATTATTTTTGTGTTTTTAATCATAACCATTCTGACTTGTATAAGATGATACTTACTGTGGTTTTGATTTTAATTTTTCTGATGATTAATGATGTTGAACATTTTTTATATTCTTATTGGTCATTTTATGTCTTGGTGAAATGTCTACTCATGTCCTTTTGTCCACTTTTTAATGGGATTATTATTTTGTTGTCGATTTGTTTGAGTTCCTTGTAAATTCTGGATATTAATCCTCTGTCAGATGCATAGTTGTAAATTTATTCTTCTATTCTGCAAGTTGACTGTTCAATCTGTTGATTTTTTTTTGACGTGCAGGAAAGCTTTTTAGTTTAATTGAGTCTCATGTGTCTATTTTTGTTTGTCTTGCTTGTGATTTTGATGTCCTTGTCTTGCATTCTTTGCCTAAACCTATGTCCAGAAGAGTTTTTCCCAGGTTTTATCCTAGTATTTTTATAGTTTCAGTCTTATATTTAAGTCTTTAATTCATCCATTTTATTTATGGTGAGAGATAAGGGTCTAAATTAATTTTTCTGCATCTAGTGACCCAATTTTCCCAACATCATTTATTGAAAGGGTGTCCTTTCCCCAGTGTATGTTCTTGCTTATTTCAACAAAGATCAGTTGGCTATGGATACGTGGGGATTTTTTCTGGGTTATCTATTGTGGTCCATTAATGTATGCTTCTATTTTCATAACAGTACAAAGATGTTTTGATTACAATAGCCTTTTAATAGAATCTGAAGTCAGATCATGTGATATCTTCAGCCTTTTTTTTTTTTTTTTTTTGCTATTTTTTTTTTTTTTTTTTTTTTTTTTTTTTTTTTTTGCTAAGGACTGCTTTTGCTCTTTGGGCTGTTTCGTGGTTCTATATGAATTTTAGGATTTTTTTTCTAATTATCTAAAAAATGACATTAGTATTTTGAAAGATTTTTTGCACTGAATCTGTAGATTGCTTTGGGCAATATGGTCACCTTAATGATATTAATTCTTCTAATCCTTGAGCATGGGATGTCTTTTCATTTGTTTGTATCACCTATTTTTTTTTTCATTCAGGTTTTGTAGTTATTCTTGTAGGGATGACTACAAGAATGACCTCTTTGATTAAATATATTCCTAGATTTTTTTTGGTGCTAATATAAATGGTAGCCTTCTTGAGTTGGTTCTCAGCTGGATCATTATTGATGTATAAAAACACTAGTGATTTTCATACTTCGATTTTGTATTCTAAAACCTTACGAAATTCCTTGATAAAATCTAAAATATTTTGGTAGAATCTTTAGGGTCTCCTAGACACAAGATCATATCATTCGCAAACAGAGATAATTTCACTTTCTCTTTTCCAATTTGGATGCCTTGTATTTCTTTTTCTTCCTTGATTACTCTGGCCAGGACTTCCAATAACATATTGAAAAGAAATAGTAAAAGTGGGCATCCTTTTCTCCTTCAAATTCTTAGGGGAAAAGCTTTCAACTATCGCCTACTCGGTATGATGCATAATTTTGTTTTATCTATGATCCTGTTTCACTTTTAAAGTTTTATAATGGCTATTAAACTTTTATACCTGAAATTATGTTCACATATATGTAATAGCTAAATCAACTAATGGGCTTTAAGGTTGTTTTTTCTTCTTTCAGTGAGGAATAATTTTGTTATTCAAGTTTAGAAGCTATGTCAGCTGATAGACATAACATAAAGCTTCATTTGTTCAGTGATGTTTGGGTTTCCTAACTATTCATTTAGAACTAACAAACCATTTGTGTCATTTAAACTTATGTCAGGCATAAAAATAAGTGAAGAGTTACGATCTCAAACTATATTAGTCTCCAAAAAACTTACCCATTAAAAGAAAAAATCTCACTCTATTATTATACAAGTTTATTAAGAACAAAACTATGATGTTATCACAGAACAAATATAGATTTTAGCAGTTTCTAATTGTGAATGTTACTGATACTTTAAACCATGCCTTTGTGAATTTCCAAAATTTTATAATTGCATATATTTAATTTTTTATTTAAAAATATTTTTATGGGATTATATATATTCAGAGACATAAAATCTGCTCAAGATTGGGAGTATATAAACATTGAAAATAGTGTAGAAATACCTGCTCTGATATTTAATAATTTTATGACACTGAGCAGTCAAATACTAATAATATAAATAAATAAACTTCTTAAAAGACTTCTCTGAAATTACATGAAACTATGCACTTATGCTAATGTTTTCCTCTCTTACTAAATATCCCCTATTCAAATTTAATGGCTACAAAAAATAACCTATCTTATATATATTCTTCTGTGGACTTTAATCTCAAATCTGTTTCCTTTCAAATCTGTTTCCTTTGAGAAGAGCATGTAATAATATGCATCAAGGAAGAAACGTATAAGCTCTAAGTCTTACCTAAGGATATATTATGCAGAAAATAGTTTTTTTATGAGACTGTATCACCTCGTGCTTTTATGGGATAAATATTGTTTTTCCATTTCAAATGTCTTTTGAATGGATTTGATATTCAAATAAATACTAAACATAATTCACATACAATGCACACTGTGAAGGTTATAAGTAAGAATTCAAGAGGAAACTTTTTTAGAATAATGCTCAAATGAGTTCATTGTCAGAATGTATTTTTCTTCTCACTTAGATCATAGATTTCTAAAAACTGAGAACAATAATCACTTATGTGTTCCAGTAATTTTTATTCTATGGTATGTAATGTATGTTAAAGTTAAGAAATAGGGATAAAAACAGTGAGTGTTACTGGCTATTTAACCTATTATAGATGTATTTATTTACAATCTCTTTATAATTTTGGTTGGAATTAATTCATGAATTAATTCACCACTCCACCCATTATTCTAGAGACAAAAGAATGGTCTCTATAGACCTCCGAATGCAGTCACTTATTTGATGAGTTTGCATGGCTATTGAACAAATCGTATATCTTCAGTTGTTTATGATATTATTATCATCCTCAATTTATTTTAAGAAAAAGAAGAGCAAATAGTATTACTATGTGCTAGTCACTGTGTAATGTCTTTTCATGCACTGATATTATTTTATTATCAGAAAAATTTCACTGAATATTGCCATGCTCATTTTATACTCAGGGTAACTAAAGCTTAAAAGGTTAAGGGAAATCACTGTTTATGCAACAATTAAGTTGTGAATCTGGATGTATTTGCCATCCACAGTCTTGATTATTTTAAAAGCCAGACAGCTGTCCGTTGTGACTATCACAGATGTCCTGAGCCTCTTAGTCTCTTCTGTTTTTTTGAAAGTTCAAATTTAAAGCCTCTTTGAATTGTTTTAGGGAGATTCATCTCACTTTGTTAAAAACAAACAAATAAAATAACCTCTTTTAATTGACACTTATTATTACACTGCCCCTCCTTTTTTTTTTATACTTTAGATAAAGCCTTTCAGGTACAGGCAGACCTCAGAAATACATGCCCATGACCTTGCTGGTTGAATCCTGCCTGTGGAGGATACTCACAGTGATTCAAAAGTTGTCCTAAATAAATGTATCCTATTCAAACCTTCTCCCCTAAGGACACTGATTTCTTTCTGGAGCTTCTGCCCTCCTGATAAGACAGTGCCAGGAGCTGAGCTGCAGAGGAAGGTTTCCTGCGGGAGCACATCTAAAGGTAGAAAAATCAGGGACAAAAGCCAGGAGAATATAGGTGAAGGTCACTTCAAGAAAAATTTTCAAGCCCACTTCTAAAAATTATGTTGCAATAGATAAAACCTATCTAATCCTTACACACTATCTATCTATCTATCTATCTATCTATCTATCTATCTATCTATCTATCTATCTATCTATCCATCCTTCCTTCCTTCCACAGTGCTCATTAATTTTATGGCTACATGATGCCCAGATTTGGTCAAACATTATTCTGGGTGTGTCTGTGGAGGTGTTTCTGAATGAGATTTACAGTTACATTGGGCACCTTTGAGTAAAGCAGATTGTTCTCTCTGTTGTGGATGGGATTCGTCCAATCAGTTGACGGTCTAAACAGGATAAAATGGGTGACTTTCCCATTATTAAAAAGCCTGTCAGATGCCTTGGACATTGTTGCTTTTCTCTCTGTTTCCCTTTTTTCCCCAGTTTTAATTTATTGTGGTAAAATACACATAACAAAATGTACCATCTTAGCCATATTAAGTGTATAGTTCGGTGGTTTTAAATACAATCATAATGTTGTGCCACCATCAGCACCATCCATCTCCATAACTTTTTTGTTCCTCTAAAACTAAAATTTATACTTATTGGATAAGAACTCATTTTCTTTATCCCCTTCCAGCTCCCCTCTGGCACTTGCCATTCTACTGTCTGCCTCTATGAAAGTGATTGATCTAAGGATCTTATGTAAGTGGAATCATAAACTATTTCTTTTTTTGTGACTAGTTCATTTTACTTAGCATAATGCCCTCAAGATTCACTCAGGGTGTAGCATATGTCAACACTTTCAATCTATTTGTGTTTTTAGATCTGAGTCTCTTGTAGAGAGAATCCAGTTGGATAATTAAAAAAAATCCATTCTGCCAATCTCTTTTGATAGGAGAGTTTAATCCATTTACATCAAAAGTAATTAATAAGGAGGGACTTATTTCTGTCATTGTGCAATCTGCTTTCTGTATGTTTTGTAGCTTTTTTGGTACTGTATTTTCTGCATCCCTCTTTGTTTTTCCTGTGTGTTTGCTTTTTTTGCAGTGCAATATTTAAATTCTTTTCTCTTTTTTGTATATATTTTACAGCTATTTTCTTTGTGGTTACCATGGGGATTAAATTTAACATCCTAAAATTATAAAACTCAAATTTGAATGTATATCAGCTTAACTCAAATAAAAAACAAAACTCTTCTTCTTTATAGCTCAATTACCACCACTTTCAGTTGTTGATATCTCAAAATTGTATCTTTATACATTGTGCACAAAAAGTATAAACTAACAATTATTTTGAATATATTTATCTCTTAAATTATATGGCAGACAAAATGTAAAGATTTAAACCAAAGTTACACTAATACTAGCTTTTAAGCTAATTTTTAATATGTTAGTCTCTTAAATTGTATTAAAAATGCTGTTACAAACCATTTAAAAATAATGCTAGATTTTTATAATTGCCCATAATACTAGATTTTATAATTGCCCATTTACTTTTATTGAGATATTTATTTTTTATACAGCTTCAAATTAATTTCTAGTGTCTTTTCATTTTTGTCTGCAGGATATTTTTGAGTATTTCTTACAGGTCATGTCTAGTGTTAACTAACTCCCTCAGCTTTTGTTTATCTGCGAATGTCTTAATTTTTCCCTCACTTTTGAAGGACTACTTTGCCACATTCTTGGTTGTTTTGTTTTTCTTTCAACACTTTGAAAGTATAGGCTCACTACATTCTAGCCTCAAGAGTTTCTGTTGAGAAATATGCTGATAATCTTACTGAGAATCCCTTATACATGACAACTTGCTTCTTTCTTGCTGCTTTCAAGATTCCCTCTTTGACTTTTTCTTTCAAAGGTTTGTTTATAACGTGTCTTGGTGTGGGTCTCTGACTTCATCTCACTTGGACTTTGTTCCACTTACTGGTTGTTTGTATTCATGTCTTTCATTAAATTTGGGAAGATTTTCAACATTTTTTAAAATATTGTCTTTACCTTTTTTTCCTCTCTATTCTTCCTCTAGGATTACCACAAAGCATAACTTGTTTCCTTGATGCTGTCTTATAGGCACCATGGGCTCTGTACACTTTAATTTTGTTTTTTTTTTCTGTTCCTCAGACTTAATTATTTCCATTGTTTTATCTTCAAGGTCAGTGATTTTTGATCTGCCTGTTTATATTTGCTTTTGAATCCCTGTAGAAAATTTTTTATTTCAGTTATTAAATTTTTCAGCTCCAGAATACTTTGTTCCTTTTCATGTGTTCTCTTTATTAATATTCCCAATTTTGTTCATATATCAATTTCTTGGCATTCTTCACAACTTCCTTTGTATTTTTAAGCATCTTTAAGACAATTGTTTAAAGCCTTTCTCTTATACATCTGCCATCAGGTTTTCATTAAGCAATGTTTCTATGAGTTTAATTGTTTTTCCTTTGAACATACCATAATTTCCTGCTTCTTCTATGCCTTGGGAGTTTTTGTTGAAAACTGGACATTTTGAATCTAATAACATGGTATCTATGGACATTAGAGTCTTCTCTTTCCTTGAGATCATGTGCTATTTGTTACTTGTTTGTTTGTTTTATTGTTGAAAGCTGCCTCTGTACAACGATTTAGGTCTCTTTGGAGCCTGTGCCTTTTTCTGGGCGCTGTTGTCACATTCTAATTTTGTCAGCATAAACAGTTCTTTTCCAATGTCCTTGTCTTCACTACGTGACTCTTAAAGGGGAAAAAGAAAAATGAAGTGGGATGGAGAAGGGCATCATCCCTTTAACTTCCCTAGAAGTTACTTCAACTGAAGTAGGAGAGGATTGCCACAATCAAGGCAGCTGTAAAGGCAGTGACCACCCATCTCTTTTGTCTGTATCTCTGCGATCAGAAGCAGCAATCAGTCATCAAAACACAGATTCCTGATTTTTGAAGGACAGAGTTCTTTTTACTTACACCATGTGCAGTCTGCTCCAGAAATATGTGCACAGCTGCCTGCCACGGGGCTGGTTGTGGCAGATGAGTAGCTGCTTCTGTGCTTAGAGCTAAAATAAACTGAAACTAACCACAATTTACTATCAAATTCTTCCCCTGGAAGTTGCAAGGTGTCAACAAACTTCAGAGTTTCAACATAGTTACATCAGACAGATTCTACCAGTTTAATTGTTGTTTAGGTGGGGAGACAGATAATCTGGTGCTTCTTAGTCCATCCTGGAATTATCTCCTTAGGACGCTGGTATTTTTCTGCCTTTGGACTCCAAGTGAAACATTAGCTCTTCCTGGGTCTCAAACCTGCCAGCCTGAAGGCTGGAACACCATCAGTTCTCCTGGGTCTCCAGTTTGCTGAATGCATATCTTGGAACGTGTCAACTTTCATAGTCATGTGAGCCATTTTCCATGTAATGGTTCTCTCTATTTATATATAAATATA
>NW_012103354.1:2917700-2923340 GCF_000951045.1 Mandrillus leucophaeus
CTGTTGCTGTTGTTGTTTGGTTCTCTGTCTGGAGTAACCTGACTAATATACCTATATTAATGTGCTATGGATAGGATCTCAAAGGGCATGAGATCATCAATTTTATAATTAATTCTTCCATAACCTTCTCAATGTGGGCCCCAGAATTTTCTAACAGAAACATGAAAACCTCAAAAGGAACATTTTTCTTAAGAAATCTGAAGCTAGTTAAAATTTCGTCCCTTACTTATTCTCTCCCTATTCCTAATCACACAGAAGTATGTTTCTGGCAGACTTGTGATAACCTGCTATTTCTTTTAATTGTATAAATTTAAGATATACAGTAACCTAATGTTTTATTTATCCATAGTGAAGTAACTACTGCAGGTAAGCAATTTTTACATATCCATCACTTTCTATAGTTACCTCTTTTTTTTCATTTTGTATCAGAGCACATAATCTTCACTCATAGCAAATTTTCAATGTACAATACAATATTGTTAATTGTAGTCCTACTTCTGTACATTACATCTTTAGACTTATTCTATGTAACCGCATGTTTGTGCCCTTTGACTTACATCTCCCCGTTTTCTCCTTCTCCCTACCACTGGTAACCAGCTTTCTGTTCTCTATTTGTATGTATTTGTTTTTTTTTCTTTATTCTTCTTTTTTATTTTTTACATTTTATATATAAATGAGATTACGCAGTATTTTTATTTCTCTCTGGCTTGTTTCACTTAACATATCTTTCTCCAGGTTCAACTGTGTTGCTATTTTTAAATCTGTTACTAATGATCTAGTCATTTCTTGCCATAGTCACAGTTTTTTCTCAACCAAGTGTAATCTGCACTATTCATTTGGTATTTTAATAAACTCACCGTTTTTACTTAAGCATGTGTACTAAAGAGATTTGAATATATTGGTGTTTTACATGGAAAACTGGTATCACTTGCCATAACGACAAGGTAAAAATAAATCTAAGAAAATAAAAGAATGTTATTAAATTCTAATAAGAGTTTATTTTCTCCAAGACTCTGAACCTAGGGGCAACTTTTTCTTTGTTTCAAATGGAAATTAGCAAGTGTTAGAGAGGCATTAAGAGATACCACCAAATGAAGACTTTCTCCTTGATGCAATCAGCATAACCAAAAGATAATTCAAAGAAAGGAAACTTCTTAATACTTCAATTAGTGTTAAAGAGGTACATTTTCTACTATACCCCTAAATTACTGTAATTTAACCTTAATTACCTCTAGTAATACAAATAATAAGTGCACTGCATTTTGACGAACATTATTATTAAGCGTTTTCATCTTTGTGGTAAATTACACCTTTGGGCCATTCTCTTCCTGGTCTCAGCCCTCCCTTCCCCACACTGACTTTTCTTCATAGAAGTGCTTCTTTGGGCAGGCACCATCCTGTCGTGAGCAACTGACTTCCTCAGATCTGATACTAGTATATCAGAATCACCCAAGAAGCTTTATAAAGGTCACCATTGGAACCTCTCCATAAAATGGAAAAATCTCTAGAGCTAGAATCTAAAAATCTTTATTTTTAAAAGCAGCCCATGTCAAGTCATACACTAGTCCAAACTTAGGCAGCCAATCTAAATTCAATAACCTGGAACCTATTGCCCCAGGGTCCATCAATGACCAAGAAATATTGACCAAGTTGAACCTATATTGACAAGGGTTCCAAGAGATCATGAAAATTTGCCATTAATGAGCCACAAGAGCATTAGAAGCACAAGGGAGGTCTTGGCAGCAGCAACTGATAATTTAAAGAGGGACCAGACTCTTGTGTGCTTTCAAAGTAAAGCAAGATTCTCAGTGAAAGATAGAAAAAGGAAAATTTTAGTAAAATATAAGCAAAACAGAACTTTCATATTGTTAGAGTGGCTCACTAATGTATGAACTTGTTCCATAATTTCTTGGATTTTTACCATTTCTCAAGGTAGGAATTTAAGTTACAGAGATAAAGCAGACTGTCATAGTTCTGCTTGTGTTGCTATTATAACTCTTGGCTACTTTATTTCTAGGAAAAGGAAGTAACTAACATTGCTTTGACACTGGCAATTCTATCTTATTGTCTGCAGTGAACAGAGTAATTTCCAGTTAGTGTGGTAGGGATCACTTGCAATTTCAGGTCCTCGTCTCTACCATTCACATCATATTGGGTAGAGTTTGAGGCAAAAGAGTGAAGAAGGTAAAATTGTGGGAGTAAACATTATGACAAAGCTAAAAGGGTTTTGGTGCTCCCCTTCCACCTTTTCTTTCTTGGTCCCTACAGTCCCATTTCTGGGCAGTCAAAGCCTTCCTCTTGCTACTTGGAACAGTTCCAAAGGACTGTGGTGCCTATTGGAAAACCTGGATAGTCCCTTTTTCCATGCATATTTATAAACTGTGTGCCCAGCTATGTGTTAACCAGAGAACCCAGAGAATGGGAGCCTCTGGCCCTTGAAAATTATGAGCTTACTCAGTAATGTATGGGGAAAAATACTTGCAAAATGTTAGGTTAAGTGCCTTAGGGTGTCAAAGGAGGGATATTATCTCTAACTGTTGGGGGTATTTTATTTGGGCCTTGAAATATTGCTTTGCGAAAGTGATACCAGATGAGAGAACAAGTAAAAGCAAGCTATGAAGACAGTCACAGGTGATATATGTATATCACTAGATGTTTGCTCTACTGATTTATTTTTTTCATTCATTTTTTAGTCATGATTATGTTTTTACCAACAGAAAATGTAGTACTGTAGAAAATTTGAAAATATGGAAAAGCATATAAAAGAGCATGCAAGTCATGCAAAATCCCTTACTCAGAGAAGATAATTATACATTTTATATATTTGCTTCCAGTTAACCGTGAACATATAATCCCTCCAAACAACATATATGTTGACATTGATAGAGGTAGATTTATACTGCATGTATATTTTTGTACTTTTTTAAACTGACTTACACCTCATTCTATTAACTAGTCTATCAAAACAGACTTTCCTTTACAACGTTAAATTATAAGGTTTACAGGAGTTGTCCTTTGGTTTCTGAGCAATGTATCTTTCCATTGCTCACTAATGTATTTCCAACGAGATATAAAGATTAAACAGATTTATTTTATTTTTATTTCATTTTGGTTGCCTGAATAGAAGAGGCCTACTAATTGAAATTGGCTTAACCATCCCATTATATGGAATGCCTGTGGCATTCCACAGCTGGAAGTAGGTTGTTGTAAATAGCTGTGAGCCCACTTCCCAGTATAGTACCTGCTTTAATCTACTACAGATTGCTAGACTGAAGTGATACAGTTTTATCCCAAATATCAGGTTTGCAGTCCAGCTGCCAGATGGAATACCTGACAACGACAATCTCCAGCATGTATGCCCACCAGGAGCCGTCCTGCCGCCTTCTCTATCTGCAGGTAATTCCTATAACTGCTATGTCCTAGCCAAATGTTTTCTAGGTGTCCTAGTCTGAGAGGAGAAGTAGCAATTGAGATCCTGATTGTGGATAAGAAAGAAAGAGCCGTCGGCTTGCCCTTGTCCCAACTGAAAATCATATGCAGTGGTAGAAGAATGGTTGCAGTAGTTGATAGATAAATCTTTTCTGAACCAAGATAAGAACTATCATTAAAGAGGTAAAGGAACTCTCTAAATACCTGACAGTTGAATTTCTACAATTTGTTGCATAGCAAATATTGGCTGCCAATTTCCCAATCTGGCTCCAGTTCTTGGAAATTCCTGATGAGAGGTGAAGCCAGCTGGACTTCCTGGGTCCAGTGGGCACTTGGAGAACTTTTCTGTCTAGCTACAGGATTGTAAACGCACCAATCAGTACTCTGTGTGTAGATAAAGGATTGGAAATGCATCAATCAGCACTCTGTAAAAACACACCAGTCAGTGCTCTGTGTCTAGCTAGAGGATTGTAAATGCACCAATCAGCACTCTGTAAAATGGGACAATCAGCACTCTGTAAAATGGACCAATGAGCAGGATGTGAGCGGGGACAAATAAGGGAATAAAAGCTGGCCACCCCAGCCAGCAGCTGGCAACCAACTTGAGTCCCCTTCCATGCTGTGGAAGCTTGGTTCTTTCGCTCTTCACAATAAATCTTACTGCTGCTCACTCTTTGGGTCCATGCCACCTTTAGGAGCTATACACTCACCGCGAAGGTCTGCGGTTTCATTCTTGAAGTCAGCGAGACCAAGAACCCACCGGAAGGAACCAACTCCAGACACACTGACATTTTGGGGCAATATGTGAACATAATTTTTTTCTTCTACCTGCACAGTTGGCTAATCATTTGTAATATATATCCCTATGAATATCTTTAAGTCTGCCTACCTTTACATATGAATAGCTCAGGGATTAACCTGAACCTTCCTATCTTTCAATCTATTCTCTCCTGTATTTCAGGAACCGACTTAATGGCCTCCACTTTTTTTTTTTTCCCTTTGGTCTCCCAGCCTGTTTAAAGCACTTTGGCATTGATGTTTTAGGAGAGAATGTCTTCCGTTTTTTAACACGACCTTTATCCCTGGATGCGGCAAGTTCTATGAGAGTTGGGCTGCATCTATATCTACTCAGTTTCCAGACCCTACCAGAGATCTTTGACTGTCTAGGAAAAAAGGTTGAGGATTTCTGTGGGTTTCTAGTTATTCCTACAGGAAATTAGGAGAGACTAAGCCAGCGATTCTTGGTTACTTAGAAGCTATTCTAAAACTGGAAATAATTTCAATGGACAATTTCTGAGGAAATAAGTGAATCACTGGTGTTATACTTAAAGATAATAAAAACCGAGCTACAATAGATGAAAAGCTTTAAAGCTTTTCATCTGTTGTATTTGAAAAAAGTCAGTTAAGAAAATTACTGTAAAACTTCAAGCCAGAGGTAAGGAAGGCCTGAAATAGAGTCTTATTTGCGACAACAGATAAACTCACCATTTGCCTCTTGACTCAAAGCCCAGCAAATAAATAAGTTGGAAGACATTGTATAATATCCAGACAATTGAAGAATAAAATGGTGAGCATTTTAGTTAAATGAAGTAGTTTTGCTTTCTTTACTACTTTTTTAGGGGAGAAATGAAGACTGAAAATAATATGGCCTTCATAAAATGTTGTGATTATTAAATCAAGTGATATACTGAAATGAACATGGCACACAATAGATGTGAGATAAATTGTAGAGCTCTTTCGTGTAATTTTTAGAACTGTTTATTTAAACTCAACTGGTTGTACTTGGCTGTTTTTCTGTTGATCCACTGAGTTACAACAAATCTTTCTGTTGTCTTAATTTTATTAAGCTGAATAAATAGTGTTACCGTCTTGTTTTGTTACCTTCATCCTGCATCACAAATAAATGATAAATATCACTATCTCTGAGACCCATGGGTATTATCTCTGTTTTTCAGAATGGCATGTCTTTCCCATGTATGTTTACAGGCTGATATGTCTCACGAAGATAACTCAATGTGAGCTGCAGAATTTGTATCATAGTATCACTAAGGCTTCCTATCATTTGCCATGGCTGAAACAACCTGACATGAAATATAACACTATAACATGTCAGGTGGAAAATTTAAACATTGCTTTTTCCCAAGGAAGAATAGAATATTTATATTTTAAACCACACTATTTCAACAGTGGGGAGGGGGGAAGTTATGATAC
>NW_012103354.1:2927745-2928405 GCF_000951045.1 Mandrillus leucophaeus
TCACTGCAAGCTCTGCCTGCCGGGTTCACGCCATTCTCCTGCCTCAGCCTCCTGAGTAGCTGGGACTACAGGTGCCTACCACCACGCCGGGCTAATTTTTTGTATTTTTAGTAGAGACGGGATTTCACCGTGTTAGCCAGGACGGTCTCGATCTCCTGACCTCGTGATCCGCCCGCCTTGGCCTCCCAAAGTGCTGGGATTACAGGCGTGAGCTGCCGCGCCCGGCCTTCAAACTTTACTCTTTATGTTACTTTGACCAATTCAATTCTGCCTCAGTTTCTTTATCACATGCTGATATTTGTTCTTATTTATTTTTTCTCATGGAGTTGTGAAGCTTAAATAATAGATTGTATATAAAATGTGCAGGTCAGTAGTTATGAAAAACAAACATTCCAAGAATGCTTCTTATCGATTTTCCTTTATCTGTAGAGTATTGGTATTTTTTTAGTCACTCTGGGGGAAATGATCTACATTAGACCATCAACAACAAAAAGAGTTACAACACACACTCTTGTTGTTTATAAAATCCTTCTAGATTTAGCGACATTTCCTTTCTAAATTTAAAAATATTAAAGACTTATCCAAAGTGGTAAAGATTAATCTTCTTCCCTTTATCTCACAATACCTTGGAACAAGATTACATTTGAGGAGACTTCTTGA
>NW_012103354.1:2933575-2946397 GCF_000951045.1 Mandrillus leucophaeus
AACAAGCTGTTTCATGGCTAACTGAAATCCTTTAAAACTACTGACAAAATATCTTAGAAAAGCATTCTAATAAGTACCAAACCAATAAAACCATGTGTACAAATGTCTTGCTAATTTCTGCTTTCATATTTTCCTGACAAAGCTAAAGTTTTCAAGAGGATAGCATCACTTACAATTTCTAAGTCTTCCTCCTCCTAATTTGAACAAGAGAAAAGTCGAGTTACAATTAGACTAAAAGGTTAAAAAGCAAATAACTAATTATACAAGAAAGTTGAGTTGTACACGGAGTGTCAATTTCTCTGAAGTGATGAGTTTCAAGTAATTAGTATAATTTAAGGAATCTTTTCTCTTTGTTTATCTTTCTTTCTTTGTTTTTTGTCAGTATTATTATTTTTCTCGCTCTCTGACTCTTTAACTATCTTACCTATTAAACATTCTCCTTGGCTTAATCAGAAAACAGGTTCTGTCCTAGTCAATAAAAAGAGTTTATAAATTTACATTTGACCTTTCTTTCTGAGAGCTGACTGTCTGATTGACCTGTTGTCAGTCTGTCTTTCTATTGACAATATTTTTCTGATCAAAAGAGTCCTTGTGGTGAATGAAGAAACAAGTAATGATGACATGAAGATAAGGATAATGATGACAATAAAGATGAAGACACAAAGAGTTTATATGAGTATTTAGTATGCAAGGAAACAGTGCTAAATATTTCCCAAGGGGTGTAAAAAACACAACACCTCTGTGGTAGGTACACTTAGCATTCCTATTTTCTCATGACAGGATTGAGGTTAATACAAATCAAATGATTCTCTGAATTACTCTGTTGGTAACAGAACCAAAATAGACCTTAACTAGTCTGAATTGAAATTCCACGTGCCTACTGCACATTCTGCACTGGCTTGAAGGTAGATTTATGTCATCACATAAGACTCGGAGTACTGGCCAAATTTTGTTTAGTGGGGACAGATCCAAGAGGCCCCACAGGCAGTGCAGTTTCCTGGTGGTTCTGCTTTTATAAAGCATATCTGGAATTGTAAGTTTATTCTTGTTCTTTGGATTATTGGGTGTTTGGATTGTTGGATGCTTGGACTCCACAGATAGAAGTTGATAGAGCAAAATGCTTGTAATTAATTGGCATAGATGGGCTAAAGGGCAAACTACAGTATTTTGAAAGATTATAATGGCATCACTGCAGAATAAACAAGGATATAAATTTTCAAGTGAACATTTGTGATTTTAAAACACAAGCCAAACTACTATTTTTTTTTTTTTTTGAGATGGAGTCTCACTCTGTCTCCCCGGCTGGAGTGCAGTGGCATGATCTTGGCTCACTGCAAGCTCTGCCTGCCGGGTTCACGCCATTCTCCTGCCTCAGCCTCCTGAGTAGCTGGGACTACAGGTGCCTACCACCACGCCGGGCTAATTTTTTGTATTTTTAGTAGAGACGGGATTTCACCGTGTTAGCCAGGACGGTCTCGATCTCCTGACCTCGTGATCCGCCCGCCTTGGCCTCCCAAAGTGCTGGGATTACAGGCGTGAGCTGCCGCGCCCGGCCTTCAAACTTTACTCTTTATGTTACTTTGACCAATTCAATTCTGCCTCAGTTTCTTTATCACATGCTGATATTTGTTCTTATTTATTTTTTCTCATGGAGTTGTGAAGCTTAAATAATAGATTGTATATAAAATGTGCAGGTCAGTAGTTATGAAAAACAAACATTCCAAGAATGCTTCTTATCGATTTTCCTTTATCTGTAGAGTATTGGTATTTTTTTAGTCACTCTGGGGGAAATGATCTACATTAGACCATCAACAACAAAAAGAGTTACAACACACACTCTTGTTGTTTATAAAATCCTTCTAGATTTAGCGACATTTCCTTTCTAAATTTAAAAATATTAAAGACTTATCCAAAGTGGTAAAGATTAATCTTCTTCCCTTTATCTCACAATACCTTGGAACAAGATTACATTTGAGGAGACTTCTTGAGACTCTGCTTTGCTCTTAAGACTGAAAAGCTACATATGCATCCCATGCCCTGTTTGGGATGGTTATTTCACCCTAGTGGGAAATTATAGCGACATATCCGTGTTCTAATTATTCCTTCAATTTGTTCAATGCACTAAAACTGAAGAATATAGTCTTAAGTGGTGGCCAACAGTAAGTCAATGACAGGTAGAGAAGCATAGTATTTCAATGCAACGTTACGCTGGTGTTATTTCTGCTGTGTGGAGTGCCTCAAACCCCTGGAGCATGTGATGTCATCTTAGAAGACTCTGTGCAAATGTCACCACCTTGGCAGGGCGTTCCTTAGCCCTTCGAGTGAGTATAGAAATGTTTCTACCTCGCTCCTGTAACTGAAAATAATATTGAATAATGGTTAAGTATGTATTGAGCACTTTATTATGTGCCGGGCATTGTGCTACTTTACAAGACACCAGGCTTCATTAATCCTTATAAGAATTCCATGCTAAAGACATTATTGCTCTCCATTTTTTACTGATGAGAAAATGAAGGCTTAAAGATGCCATGCAGTTTTCCCGAGGTTGCAAACTAGTCTGGGGTTCACCTGAGAGAAGGTGACTGTGCTTTGCCCAGTTGATACATATATTAGGCTATTCCAGAATATTGATGAAGTCAATTAATCTTTTTATTATAACCTCCTCAGTTCTCCGGATGTGTTTGTCCAATACAGAATATTAATAAATAATTAAAATGCAATATTCTGAATAATTAAACCCACAAAGGCCTGATTTATCTTTAATGCTTTTAATGATATTTTTTAAAAAGGAAAGTGTTGATAACATATGTTTGGGGCAGCATATGAAGAGATGAACAAGCTGTGCCTTCGTATTGTTTATTCTTAGAGGCTGCTGGTGGTGAAGCAGAATGCCAAGGACAGTGATACTGTTGGTAGGATTGCTGAGCACATGTGTTTGGTGGTGTATTACATTTTTCTTCCTCTGCTAAGTTTTATTTTTGTTCTCTGTTTTCAAAAGTCATGTTCTCAATTGTGCCTTTTCTTGAAAGAAAACATTTTAATTTTGAGTCTGTTTTTAATTTTAGCTTTTGTACGTTCAAAAATCTTCATCACTAGGTTCAAAGGAATTGAAAGTTGTGACAATCACATGCATAGCATGCAACTTGCCTAATGAATTAACACAGCAAAAAATACAATAAAATAAAACAAATATTAAACTGAATGAGCATCAAACCACAAAAAAGATACGGAGGAAAGTTAAGTGTATGTTACTAAGTAAAATAAGCCAGCCTAAAAGCTAGGCTACCTACAGTGTATTTCTATGTATGTGGTATTCTGGAAAAGGCAAAACTATGGAGACAGTAAAATGACCATTGGTTTTGGGGGAGGGAGAAATAATTATATGGAGTAATGGGGAATGTCGAGGGCAGTGGAACTATTCCACAGGATGCTATAGCGGTGGATACATATCATTATACGTTTGTCAGACTCAGGATGACAGACGACAGAAAGAGTAAACCATAACACAAACATAACACAACGAGTGAACTACACTGTGTGCTCTGGCCTTTGGTTAATAATGATGTGTCAATTGTTAACAAATGTATCACCTTGGTAGGGAATGTTGACAGTGGAGGAGACTGAGAGAGACAGAGAGAGAGAGTAGAGGGGAGAATGTGGGAACTCTATTGCACTTTTCACTCTGCTGTGAATCTAAAACTGCTAAAAAAATAATGAGTCTATTAAAAATGGAGGGAAGGGAATAAAACACAGTGGTTCTTCTTTTTATATTTATTCTATGTCATACGATCCCACTTTGTAACATCCTAAAGAAATGTGGTGATAAGAACTCCCAAGAAACATGTCGAGAAGCAGCAAAACTTGCGGAAAATAGGAAAACTACAAGTCATAATGCTTTTCTTCCTTGTAATGCTCACTTCTCCATCTTCCCCAACTTCTTTCTTGTGCTACAGATCTCAACTGAAATATTACCAACTTAGAAAGAGGCTGTTTCTGCCCAGCCCACCTATCGTAGACACATCCTTGGTGCTAGCATGTTAACATGCTCCAGTTCCCCAACTCACACTTATCACTATCTGTTGTTTTTATATTTATAAATGCCATTTTTTTTTGTCTGTCTAGATCTTCCTATCTCACAGTTAAATTCCTTTGAGACATCTTCATCTTCCTTTCCATCTCACTGTTTTCACTTGGGAGTATTCCAGTCACAAAACACATTTTTGTGATCTTAAACATAAGAAGGACCCTTAAAACAGAAATGAGGCCATTGGACTGAATTTCAAATACAGTCCTATGTAGCAATGATGTTTGCTCAAGCAGCATTACTTAAGCCAAAATGAGATTTATTCCACTACTAAAAAACACTTATTGTGTATATCCTATCTGACAAACTTTTGTGTTAGGCACAGGAAATGCAAAAATGAATAAGGCAGGACTACTGAGTCCTCCAAATTCACAATGCAAAATTGGAGAGGGAAGTGTAATTTTATTTGTATAGTACTACTTAGTATCAGTTGCAAGCCAGGCTCATGTTAATGTTGCAAAACGTAAAATTCTGCCACATACTTCACCACACAGGTAAATTAGTAACAGACGTTCAAGATTTTGGAGGTGCTCAGAAAGCAAAAGAGGGAGGAGTTTTATGAGCAGATGTTACAACATGATCAAAGACTGAGGGGCGTGACAGCACAGGGCTTTTATGGGAAAGACAAGCACTTCAGGGTACTAAAATGAGAGATGATAAGTAAAATGAATACACATCTCTGTTTGCTAAGGGAAGTCCCAGTCAATACCTGTTGTCTTAGATAATTATTAATGAAAGTGTTCTCTTCCATTTTAAAAGCACTTTTCTTGAAAGAAAACATTTTAATTTTGAGTCTGTTTTTAATTTTAGCTTTTGTACGTTCAAAAATCTTCATCACTAGGTTCAAAGGAATTGAAAGTTGTGACAATCACATGCATAGCATGCAACTTGCCTAATGAATTAACACAGCAAAAAATACAATAAAATAAAACAAATATTAAACTGAATGAGCATCAAACCACAAAAAAGATACGGAGGAAAGTTAAGTGTATGTTACTAAGTAAAATAAGCCAGCCTAAAAGCTAGGCTACCTACAGTGTATTTCTATGTATGTGGTATTCTGGAAAAGGCAAAACTATGGAGACAGTAAAATGACCATTGGTTTTGGGGGAGGGAGAAATAATTATATGGAGTAATGGGGAATGTCGAGGGCAGTGGAACTATTCCACAGGATGCTATAGCGGTGGATACATATCATTATACATTTGTCAGACTCAGGATGACAGACGACAGAAAGAGTAAACCATAACACAAACATAACACAACGAGTGAACTACACTGTGTGCTCTGGCCTTTGGTTAATAATGATGTGTCAATTGTTAACAAATGTATCACCTTGGTAGGGAATGTTGACAGTGGAGGAGACTGAGAGAGACAGAGAGAGAGAGTAGAGGGGAGAATGTGGGAACTCTATTGCACTTTTCACTCTGCTGTGAATCTAAAACTGCTAAAAAAATAATGAGTCTATTAAAAATGGAGGGAAGGGAATAAAACACAGTGGTTCTTCTTTTTATATTTATTCTATGTCATACGATCCCACTTTGTAACATCCTAAAGAAATGTGGTGATAAGAACTCCCAAGAAACATGTCGAGAAGCAGCAAAACTTGCGGAAAATAGGAAAACTACAAGTCATAATGCTTTTCTTCCTTGTAATGCTCACTTCTCCATCTTCCCCAACTTCTTTCTTGTGCTACAGATCTCAACTGAAATATTACCAACTTAGAAAGAGGCTGTTTCTGCCCAGCCCACCTATCGTAGACACATCCTTGGTGCTAGCATGTTAACATGCTCCAGTTCCCCAACTCACACTTATCACTATCTGTTGTTTTTATATTTATAAATGCCATTTTTTTTTGTCTGTCTAGATCTTCCTATCTCACAGTTAAATTCCTTTGAGACATCTTCATCTTCCTTTCCATCTCACTGTTTTCACTTGGGAGTATTCCAGTCACAAAACACATTTTTGTGATCTTAAACATAAGAAGGACCCTCAAAACAGAAATGAGGCCATTGGACTGAATTTCAAATACAGTCCTATGTAGCAATGATGTTTGCTCAAGCAGCATTACTTAAGCCAAAATGAGATTTATTCCACTACTAAAAAACACTTATTGTGTATATACTATCTGACAAACTTTTGTGTTAGGCACAGGAAATGCAAAAATGAATAAGGCAGGACTTCTGAGTCCTCCAAATTCACAATGCAAAATTGGAGAGGGAAGTGTAATTTTATTTGTATAGTACTACTTAGTATCAGTTGCAAGCCAGGCTCATGTTAATGTTGCAAAACGTAAAATTCTGCCACATACTTCACCACACAGGTAAATTAGTAACAGACGTTCAAGATTTTGGAGGTGCTCAGAAAGCAAAAGAGGGAGGAGTTTTATGAGCAGATGTTACAACATGATCAAAGACTGAGGGGCGTGACAGCACAGGGCTTTTATGGGAAAGACAAGCACTTCAGGGTACTAAAATGAGAGATGATAAGTAAAATGAATACACATCTCTGTTTGCTAAGGGAAGTCCCAGTCAATACCTGTTGTCTTAGATAATTATTAATGAAAGTGTTCTCTTCCATTTTAAAAGCATATGGTAATGTTAATGACAAGGCCAGGAAAGTAGACAGGGTCTGGAGTGTGAGGAGCATGCTATATTATGGCCAAAAGTTTGTGCTTTCTTCCATGAGGACCCAGGTTATTACCCTGGGAAATATGATGGCTGGATAGGATTGTCATTTTTCATCTATTTTTGTGGTGTTTTAAAAGAAAAGTTACTCTAATAACAACACAAACAGTAAAATATACAAGAACTGAGGATCCTCAAGTGATCAGATCAGCAGTCTACTGAAAAAAGTAACTAAGCAATAAGACAACATAGACTAAAACTAAAGCAGAAGTAGTAGAGACAGGGAAGAAAGAATGTATTTAGGGTCATTTCTATGAAACAATCATTGGATGTGGACAAACAGTGATGACTCCCAGTCTACAATATAACTTCTTGATAGCCTGAAAGTAAAAAAAAATTCAGAAAGAAACAAGGTGCTTGGCAATGGGAGATGACTACATGAGGGTTAACAATGCTGAGGTTGAGGGGTTTGCAGAGGATGAAGTGGTCACAAATACACAGGAAAAAAAATTGGTAGACAGTAACAATCACTGCAGCCAAATAAAGACTGGCTAAGACAGAGTCTTGTGGGATTTGCAGTGCCATTAAAGATTATAGTGGCTGGGTAGAATAGGCATCCTTTGACATCTAGTAATTTAATATCAGTCAGGACTCGGAGGTTTGTTGAGGTCATATTTGATGAGCCCCTCAGAGGAGCAGGTGCTCTGTCGTTATTTTGCACCCTCGTAAAAGCATGTGTATCTCGTAGCAACCCAGACACAGGTTGTTGTTCTCTCCTTCCTCCAACAAATGTTTACTTAATGTATCATGTGTTTCAGTTGCTGTAATCATCATTAAATAATTGTTTTTTACTTTCAAATGTGAAGAGGTATGTTCAGAAAGAAAGAGATTTATCAGACTTACAACTAGTGGAGGAGGGATTAACCTGGCTCTAGTTAATTCACAAGTCCACATACTTCTTTTTTTCTGAATCACTTGCTTTCAAGATACTACTCTGAGGACTAAATCTGATTATGAACTGGTTAATTGTATTTGAGTGGAGGCGGGTTGTTTATGATAGGACTTACTATCTTACTGTAGTATTCTACGTAGAGAAGAATCACAGTGTAAGGCTTTTAAGGTACATCTAATTAGGCACACACACACAAAAAAACCCCACAAGATATTCAGATGTTATGTGCACAGACATAGGAAAAGACTCATTCATAGACATTTGTTGTCATCTGAGGCCTAACAAAGTGGTAAAGGTGGTTCCCGGTAGGTGGATAAAATAATCTGAACATATTGGGATAGGACAGGTGTGACCAGAAATGCAGACTGGTTCTTGACATGAGCGACATTTTCAGCAAGGAGACTGATTCAGCCTGTGTCTGTCATGATGTAAGGATGTTCTTATTAACATGAGGTTTGTGTGTGCTGCTGAGTGATGGACCATTTTGGAAGCAGTTCAAGCTTTGTCCCTCCCCTTCCATTCACTCCCTTCCCTTCCCTTCCCTTCCCTTCCCTTCCCTTTTTCCTTCTTTCCTTCCTGTTTGCCTTTCTTTCTTTTTTCCATCTTCCCTTCACAGATACAAATTTACCACTTACTATATGTACCCTGGGAAAATAATAGGGAACAAAGGGACGTCATTACTGTAGACTTTATGTTTTTGTGAAGAAAGCAAGAAATAATAATACAATTAGTGATAAATGACATAGAAATAAAAACTTGGGATTCAAACTTAATCGATTCTACCTAAGAAGTTCAAAACAAAGGCTTCTTAGGATTGGTGTTTTAACCAAGTCTTAAAGGATGAGGATGAGGAACTCCATACACATGCGAGACTTCCAAATATTAATAAGAGAAACCTACGACTACCTTGTTGCTCAAATCTGAAGCTGTGGTTCCTCTATTGCTTGCTCTCTTTGTAACATCTATCACCTCATCAGTGTCAGTCCAGGGCCTAGCCAGGAAAATAAAATCCACTGTAAGTACAGCTGGCCCTCTAAATCCGCGGGTTCCACACTGACAAGTTCCACGTCCTCCAGGGATTCCACAAACTACACATCAAAAATATTTTTCTAAATAATAATACTATAACAATAAAAAATAACACAAATAAAATACAGCATAACAACTATTCACATAACATTTACATTGTTAGGTGTTGTAAGTAATCTAGAAATGATTTAAAGCATACAGGAAGATGTGCGCAGGTTATATGCGTACACTATGCTATTTTATAGGTAGCATAGTATAAAATAGCATAGCATTTTATACTGTGGATTTCAGTATCTGTGATGTCTCAGACTCAATCCCCGGCCAATTTCCAGGGATTATTGAATTTAGAACAAGGCAGTTTAGCCAGGAATTGGTAATACTCGTGGTAGATAAACTGAAAGCCAAGAAAACAATATACAGCCACCCAGGAACACAGGAAATTTCTACCACACTTCGGCTGATAAAACAGAAGTGGGATTTCCATGACTTTCCCCAGAAGCCATGTAGGAGACATAGATGCATCTGAGGATGGATGTAGGAAGCAGAGAGAGATGAGGTGAAACACTCCTGTACTCCTTATTTCTTTTTATCCAAATCTCTTAACTGTAACTCCATTGACTAAGAATCTCGATGACCAAAAACCTTAAAAATTAAGCCTACTGGAGTTAGTCACAGCTCCATCCTTGCAATAAAAAGCAGAGCTGGGGAAGATTTCAGGATGAAGCCAAGGACAAAAAGTATTGGTGTCTCACACAGCTTTATCTCAAAATGATATAAAGACTAATTCACTTCTCTCCATTTCTGTACCCCGGTCTGAGTCATCACTGGCCCACAACAATCTTTTAGCTGCCTTGTTTGGTTTAGTCTGATGCCCTGACAATGCAATACACAGAGCTTTTAGAGGGAATGAATGAAGCGATCAATCAATTAATTACATCATTGAAATGTTAGTGGATATGGTGGGCAGGTGGGGAGAGTGAATTTTAATATCAATATTCTGTATGATACTCCTGATTTACCTATTTGCAGCAAAATCACAAACTTCTCTCAACCTCTATTCTTTATTGATAAAATATCCACAACCACTGTCTGTCAGGAATGATAAAAGATAACACAATCTCTTGAAGGCGAAATTGCTTACACCGAAAACAGTGTAATACTGTGGAAAACTCAAAATCATTTGTCTCATGGTTATCTATGTTTGACTCTTCACTCTGCTATTTACTGTTCATGCTATTGCTTACTCGTTCTGAGCCTTAGCTTTCTCATGTTTACCCATCTGTATTTCTCTACTTTTTTTTCAGTTTTTTTTTTAAATTTTAGGGTGATATATAATACATATACATATTTGGGGGTATATGTGATATTTTGATACATTCATATAAAGTGTAAATATCAAAGCAGGGTAATTTGAAATATCCATCACCTTAAATATTTATCTTTTCTTTATGCTAAAATCCGCGGGTTCCACACTGACAAGTTCCACGTCCTCCAGGGATTCCACAAACTACACATCAAAAATATTTTTCAAAATAATAATACTATAACAATAAAATATAACACAAATAAAATGCAGCATAACAACTATTCACATAACATTTACATTGTTAGGTATTGTAAGTAATCTAGAAATGATTTAAAGCATACAGGAAGATGTGCGCAGGTTATATGCGTACAGTATGCTATTTTATAGGTAGCATAGTATAAAATAGCATAGCATTTTATACTGTGGATTTCGGTATCTGTGATGTCTCAGACTCAATCCCTGGCCAATTTCCAGGGATTATTGAATTTAGAACAAGGCAGTTTAGCCAGGAATTGGTAATACTCGTGGTAGATAAACTGAAAGCCAAGAAAACAATATACAGCCACCCAGGAACACAGGAAATTTCTACCACACTTTGGCTGATAAAACAGAAGTGGGATTTCCATGGCTTTCCCCAGAAGCCATGTAGGAGACATAGATGCATCTGAGGATGGATGTAGGAAGCAGAGAGAGATGAGGTGAAACACTCCTGTACTCCTTATTTCTTTTTATCCAAATCTCTTAACTGTAACTCCATTGACTAAGAATCTCGATGACCAAAAACCTTAAAAATTAAGCCTACTGGAGTTAGTCACAGCTCCATCCTTGCAATAAAAAGCAGAGCTGGGGAAGATTTCAGGATGAAGCCAAGGACAAAAAGTATTGGTGTCTCACACAGCTTTATCTCAAAATGATATAAAGACTAATTCACTTCTCTCCATTTCTGTACCCCGGTCTGAGTCATCACTGGCCCACAACAATCTTTTAGCTGCCTTGTTTGGTTTAGTCTGATGCCCCGACAATGCAATACACAGAGCTTTTAGAGGGAATGAATGAAGCGATCAATCAATTAATTACATCATTGAAATGTTAGTGGATATGGTGGGCAGGTGGGGAGAGTGAATTTTAATATCAATATTCTGTATGATACTCCTGATTTACCTATTTGCAGCAAAATCACAAACTTCTCTCAACCTCTATTCTTTATTGATAAAATATCCATAACCACTGTCTGTCAGGAATGATAAAAGATAACACAATCTCTTGAAGGCGAAATTGCTTACACCGAAAACAGTGTAATACTGTGGAAAACTCAAAATCGTTTGTCTCATGGTTATCTATGTTTGACTCTTCACTCTGCTATTTACTGTTCATGCTATTGCTTACTCGTTCTGAGCCTTAGCTTTCTCATGTTTACCCATCTGTATTTCTCTACTTTTTTTCAGTTTTTTTTTTTTTAAATTTTAGGGTGATATGTAATACATATACATATTTGGGGGTATATGTGATATTTTGATACATTCATATAAAGTGTAAATATCAAAGCAGGGTAATTTGAAATATCCATCACCTTAAATATTTATCTTTTCTTTATGCTAGGAATATTTGAGTTATTCTCTTCTAGCTATTTTGAAAGGTGCAATAGATTATTGTTAACTGTAGTCACCCTACTGATCTAACGGACACTCGGTCTTATTTCCTCTATCTATCTGTGTATTTGTGCTCATCAATCAACCACTCTTTAACCCACACCTCAACCCTTCCTAACTTCTTGTAACCAACAATCTACTCTCTATCTTCAATAGATGCTGAAAAAGCATTTAATAAAATTAAACATTCCTTCATGATTAAAAAAAATAATTTCTCCACAACTTGGGATAGAAGGAACATACTTCAAAAAAAAGGGAGTGCATATGTGACAACCCCACAACAAACATCATACTGAACAAGAAAATAAAATGAAAGCCTTTCCTCTAAGATCTGGAACAAGACAAGGATGCCCAGTTTTACTTTTATTCGACGTAATACTACAGCAATTAGGCAAGCGAAAAAAAAATAAGGAGCATCCACATTGAAGACAAAGAAGTTACATTATTCCTGTTTTCAGATGATATGATCTTATATTTAGAAAAACTTAAAGACTTTACCAAAAACTATTAGAACTGATAAAAAAAATCAGTAAAGTTGCAGGATACAAAATCAATACACAAAAAACAGTTGCATTTGGACAAGCCAACAGTGAACAAGCCAACAGTGAACAATCTGAAGAAGAAACCAAAAAAGCAACCCCATTTATAATAGAGTAAAAAATATAAAATATCTAGGAATTAGTTTAACCAGAAAAGTGAAAGATCTGTACAAGAAAAGCTATAAAACAGTGATGCAAGAATTTGAGGAGAGCACAGAACCATGAAAAGATTCCATGATCATGATTGGTAGAATTAATATTGTTAAAATGACAATTCTTCCCAAAGCAATTTACAAATTCGATGAAATTCTTATCAAATTACCAATGACATTCTTCACAGAATTAGAAAAAAATAATCCTACAATTTATATGCAAACACAAAAGACCCCAAATAATCAAAGTAATTCTGAGCAAAAATAACAAAGCAAGGGGACGTCACACTCCCTGACTTCAAAATACACTGCAAAGTCATTAGAACCAAACCAGCATGATACTGGCATTAAAAACAAACACAAACACAAAGACCAATAGAAAAGAACAGAGAACCCAGAGATGAATTCGTGCATTTACAACAAACTCATATTTGACTAAGGCATCGAGAACATAAAATGGAGAAAGGACAGTCTTTTAATAAAT
>NW_012103354.1:2946767-3019283 GCF_000951045.1 Mandrillus leucophaeus
CCTTCCTTCCTTCCTTCTTTCCTTCCTCTCTCTCTCTTTCTTTTTATCTTTCTTCTCACCGTTTACAAAAATCAAATCAAAATGTATTAAAGACTTAAATCTAAAGCATGAAACTCTGATACTACTAAAAGAAAACCTTGGGAAAATGCTCCAGTGCGTTGGTCTGGGCAAAATTTTTTGGAGGGGGTAAAGCACAGGCAACAAAAGCAAAAAACAGACAAATGAGATTAGAGCAAGATAAAAACCTGTGCAACAAAGAAGACAATTCACAAAGTAAAGAGACCACCTACAGAATGGGAGGAAAGATTTGCAAACTATCCATCCAACAGGGGATCAATAACCAGAATTTATAAGGAGCTTCCTACTTTTTGAATCTGTACTGAACTGGTGACTTTCATTGGGAAGTCTCTCACATAGTTTTATCTTAAAATAATATCAGACTAATCCACTTCTTCCCATTTCTATACCCTGGTCTAAGTCATCATCATTAGCCCACAACAATATATTAGCTATATAAACTATGGTTAGATAGAAAATGGTGGAGAAGAAATTGTGCAGCTTGCAAGGATGAGCCTTAAAAGGCTTTGTAAGTTCTATTTTCACCCTCTTGGAATACTTCCTTGGGCCTGCCATTTGAGGAAGCTGATCTGGTCTACTGGAGAATGAGAGGTCACCTGGAGGAGAATGGAGGTGCCTCAGCAGACGGTCAGCTCGAACTACCAGACATGCAAATGAGAGCATCTGGCAGCTTCTAGGACAGCCAAGCCTTCTGATAAATGCAACGCAAGAAGGAATCCAGGTAAAAATGGTGGAGAATCTCTTAATCACTTCACATACTTATGATAAATAATGAATTGCTATTTGTAGCCACTAAGTTCTGGAGTGTCTTGTTAGATGACAATAGTTAACTGAAACAGTCTCCATATGCTATCAAGTGATATCACTTATTATTGGGAAAGCACTAGTAGCACCATTATTAATTGTTAATTAAATAATTACTAATGTTATTATTGGCATTATCATATTATAAATTTTTAAAAATAATTAAAGGCATGTTTTAAGAGCTATTTCAATTGGCTATGTATTAAATCATGACTTCAACATTATACTTCGAAGAGCAGGGTCCAATTGCAGTTTTTTATTTCTTAGTCTTCCTGCTTCTCCACTGCTTAGCATGTTATCTCATTCATAGTAGTTACCCATACATATTATTTAATTTGAAGGAGTATTAAAAATGTGTACTTTGCAGAAATGAAGTCCATTTTGTTTCAACATTGGAAAACAGACATTTTATGTAAAACCTACTGAGGAAGAATTTAGGTGGCATAAGCCACTTTGCTGATGTTTGGAAGGACAACAGGACAGGCAATTGAATGCCAGATTCAAGGTCAAAGTTTTGCCCCACTTGTCCTGAGACCATGTCTTGTTCTGTGTTGGAAGAAGTCTCTTGAAAGTCATCTGCATAGCCAAACTTAGAGAGCACTCTTATCTAAAAGGAACTGCTTGTCTTCATCTATGACTCAGATTATTTCTTTGCATATTAAATTATAAGAGACAGTTCCAGCTGGATCCATCAATGTATTTATAACTCAGCCACACAATTTTCCTCCAGGCAGAAAACTTGGCACACAGGCTTTCAGCCTGGCTGCAGCATTCAAAGATGAGAACAGAAAAATAATCACAGCAATTTTTATATCAAATTTTATGTAAATTCTGAATATAATAGGATAATTTCAATCTCCCAGCACACAGTAAGTCACCATTTTCACCGAAGGAGGGAGTGAGAGGGGCAGTTGACGAATTCACCAAGAGTCACAATATAATTTCTCCACCTCCCTTAGATTCTATTCTCAGTGAACAATATTTGGTAACAACGGTGAGAATGTCCTGTGAATTCTGGAAAAGAAAGGAGTGTTGACATCCATTAATGGTCTGGCATAATGTCTAGCACAAAATCTAGACCACTGTACTGGGTGCTATGTATACACTGTCTCATTAGAAATAGATTAGATTTTCTTCCTGTAAGAAAGTAGCTCCTGAAGAGAGCAAGACATTTTTTTCAATTAAAAATAAAAGAAAAAAAATTGCCTTTGAAAAATTAGTTAGCATGTTTAGCGCACAGATTTATTTTCTACAATTTGTTTAGAGCTTTGTTTCCTGTAGAAATTATGTAAGTAATTATATATACATGTGACCTAAAGTGTTCTTATATAAAAGAAATTGCTTGTGCACGTGTATTAGTCATAAACATCTGTATTTTTATTTAGCTTGTAACAGAAAACCAAACTGAAAGTGGTCTAAATAGAAAAGTGATCTGTTTAGTCATATAACTAAATATTCAGGAATAGATCTCTATCATCAGTTGTACCTTAAACATGATCATGGAATTCAGAATCTCTCTCTATTTATTTGGACATCTCTGATATTGAAATATTTCTCCGCCAGTAGCTCCAAGATTAAGTCATTCTATATCTAGAAATTCTAGCAGAAAAGAATCTGTTATTTCCCAATAAATTAAATTAAAATGCTTAATTATCATTGGCCTATTATAAGGTGTTCAGCCATGCCAAAACTAATTGCTGTAGCCAAAGGGAGGGATTAGACTGAGAAACTCAACCTGGACCCTATGAATTCTAGTAAGATCTATTTATTAGTTAATATAATTATATCAATGTTAACCTTGTTTTTGATAATTATACTCTTACTAGGTGAGATATTTATATTTGAGAAGCTGGATGAAAGTTATGTAGGAAGTCTAAGTGCAATTTAAAAACTCTTCCATAAGTCTAAAATCGTTTTTAAACTTTTTTTGAAATTATTCTCGAACTTAGTGGGTTATACGAAAACAAGCACTGTAATATGAATATATCTGTGAAAGGCTTTGCTTGGCAGTTTTTTTTCCATCATTTGAATTTCAGTCTCCAGGCCTGATAACCCCAGTTTTCTCTTAGTTTTTCTTTTGGAGTCACAGACCATGTCTTTAATATGGATATTGTTGATCACAAAAACATGTACTATGATGTATATATTTGTATATTTATCTTCCCAACTAGATTATGAGCATCTTGAGGGCCCAGCTTGTACCTTGTTCATCTTTAAAATCTCAGAACCATGCAGAGGGCCCAGCACAGAATGGAAGCTCATTAAATGTTAGTGTAATATAGCACTAACATGCTGACTTGTTAACTCACATGAGCATCTGGAATCACAGACTATTATTTTAACTGGCTAATGGCTTGACTTTTGAATAAATATTTAAAAGGAATTTTAATTTAAAATGTGCATTTAATTTCTCTGTTACAGACACCAGTGTCCAATACCATGCTACAGCTGGGGAAAACATATTCTGTGTCTGTTTCTGAGAAGAATAAAATAGAAAAAAATGTGAATAACATTTCTGTCTTTACTGCGATTTGTGTGTATGTGAGGGTATGAGTGGGGAACAACCTTGAGAGTTCATCTATGCATTTATTCTATGATAATTTATTAACTATCTCAATGCTGTGCTAAGATATGGTCTACACCGTCCCATCTTAAGAGATTAGTGAAATCATCTGAAGAAGCAAGCATTTCAGTGAGGGGGGAAAATCCCGTTAAAGTGTATCATATTGAAAGTGAACTCAGACTTCCTCCACCTCGCCCCCTGCCCTTGTCCCCTGCTGTTTTTGGAATGAGCCAATTTTCCATTAGCTGTGGTGTTGTCACATGATATATATCCATCAGCAAACATGCACCAAGCTCCTGCTGAGGACAAGTGTCATGAGATTAAAAAAAAAAAGATCTAGAAAAATTCTCACCTATCTGAATATGTATTACTGCTGATATTTTGTGTATTGGACATTTGGCATTTTTAACTAATTAAAATTATTAAGGTGGTTTAGATGTAAGTGTATACCTGTTTTAGACAATGCAAATGTAACTTTTAGCTACTAATATATACTTAATTCTATCTCAGGGAAATGTAATCACATATCCTATAAGAGTAAATATAATAAAAGCCAGAGGTCATGTATGTATTGAAATTCAGGAAGAAAGAAGTAGTTATTCGTATCTCTGAGGCTGACCAAATGCTACGGGCTGGAGATCCAGCCCTCTGTGGGTCAGCATAAAGTCAAAACGACTTCCTGAATACACATTAAAGCATTCTTGAGATCAGTTTCCATGGAGTTATAAATAATACAGTAACTGTTCAATGACTGTTATTATTGAAATTACTGAAAATGGAAGTTACCCAATCCCTACCTGTTATAGACTGAGCCCTCCACCCCAAGTTCCTATGTTGAAGCCCTGAACCCTGTTGTGATGGTATTTGGAGATAGGGTCTTTGGGAGATAATTAATTTTAGATTAGGTCATGAAGGTGCAATCCTCATAATGAGATTAATGCCCTTATAAGAAGAAACACCAGAGTGCTTGCATTTTTCTCTTTCTTTCTCTTTCTCTCTCTCTGTGCATGTCTTGTGAGGACACAGAAAGAAGGTGGCCATTTACAAATTGGTAAGAGAACCATTTCAGAAACCAACAATGCTAGCATCTTGATCTAGCATTTGTAAGTTTCAGAACTGTGAGAAAATAAATTTCTGTTGTGTAAACCATGCAGCGTATGACATTTTGTTATGGTATTTCAAGCTACTAAGAAACTACGTTTCCCTCTCTCTATATTTAATGACAATAGAGCTGTGAACACGTGGATTCAAGTCCACTGGTAAATATTTTTGCTCTGGGTGCCTCTTCCTTCTGAAGGGCTAAAGATTAAATTTGATGGGGGACATGGGGGTTTCAATAAGATGTTGGGAGACCTAGAAATAATCAGGATTACTTTAGAGAAGCTTTTGTCAATACATATGACATTTTAGGCTTTAGAAAACCTGTAATCCAAGGATATTGTCGGCTGTGGGAAATATCCTGCTTTATAACAGAGGCCTGGTGAAAGAAATGGGATACTACACCTTGTTTCCTGGCTTGATCATTAAATTCAAGTATAAATTGTTTCTATATAATGTTATTGGTGTCAAAAGCACTTAATTCAAATGGCCTGTTTGGTTTACTTAAAATGATTGAAATAAATAGTTCTTACATGTGGGGCATTTATTCCTTTCTGTGGTATCTCTAAAGACTTTTCTAAATCCACTGTTAGATGCTTGAGGAAGCACTGAGCCTTGACCAAGCCTGACCAAGACCTAAAACATACGATTACTGGGAAAACTCATAATCCCCAAAGACTCTGGATTTTAGTGTAGGAGGTTTGGTAACTGGGTTGGGACTAAATGTTTTTAAAGTTTATTTCTTTTATAATATTTTATAGATACAAGTATTTTAATATATTTATGTGACACTTGTGATATTTTGTTACATGCATAAACTATGTAATGATCACGTCAAGGCATTTGGGGCATTCACAAACTCAGGCATTTATCATTTCAATGTGCCGAGAACTTTTCAAGTCCTTTTATCTACGTATTTTGAAATATACATTATTGTTAATATAGTCAACAACTCTATGGAACATTAGAACTTATTCCTTCTATCTAACCATATGTTTGTACTCATTAACCAGCCACTCTTTATCCCTGCCTCCCCCTACCACACACCCTTCCCAGCCTCTGGCATTCATCATTCTACTCACTACCTCTATGAGACCAACTTTTTTAGCTCACACACATAAGTGAGAACATGCAATATGGTCTTTCTGTGCCAGGTTTATTTTACTTAACATACTGACCCCCAGTTTCATCCAACATGTTGCTGCAAATGACTTGATTTCATTCTTTTTATAATTGAATAGTATTCCATTTGATATAATGGTATTCCTTTGATACACTGATTTATTTTCCTTTGGATAAATACCCAGTAGTGACATTGTGGGTCTATATTTAGTTTTATGAGAAATCTCTATACTGTTTTCTATAGTGACTGTATTAATTTACATTCCCACAGTGTATCAGCATTCCCTTTTCTCCACATGCTCACCAGCATCTGTTATTTTTTGTCTTTTTGATAATAGTCATTCTACCTGGGGTAAAATAGTATCTCACTGTGGCTTCAATTTGCATTTAACTGAGAATTAGTGATGTTGAGAGCATTATTTCACGGATTTATTGGTCATTGGTACATCTGCTTTTGAGTAGTGTCTAAGTATGTCCTTTGCCCACTTTTTAAAAAATAGTTTGAAATTTTATGTTAAATTCAGGGAGACATATGCAGGTTTATTACCTGGATATATTGTATGATGCTGAGGTTTGAGGTACAAATGATCCCTTCACCCAGATATGAAGCATAGTACCCAATAGTTATTCAACACTTGCCCTCCTTCCTCCCTCCACACTTTCAGAGTCTGTGGTGTGAGTCGTTGTTATCTTTATGTCCATATGTACTCAATGTTTAGCTCCTACTTATAAGTGAGAGCAAGTAGTATTTAGTTTTATGTTTCATTTGTTAATTTACTTAAAGTAATGACCTCCAGCTCTATCCATGTTGCTGCAAGAAAATGATTTTATGGTTTTATGACTCCGTAGTACTTCATGGGGTATAGGTACCACATTTTCTATATAGAATCCACTGTTGATGAGCACCTAGGTTGATTCCATGTCTTTGCTATTGTAAATAGTGCTGCGATTAACATAGGAATGCATATGTCTTTTTGGTAGAACAATTTATATTCCTTTGGGTGTATACCCAATAAGAGGATTACTGGGTCAAATGATAGTTCTGTTTTAAGTTATTTGAGACATCTTCAAACTTCTTTCCACAGTGGCTGGACTTAATTACATTCCCGCCAACAGTACATAAGCGTTCTCTTGTGTCCATAGTCGTGCCATCATCTTTTGGTTTTTGACTTTTTAGTAATAGCCACTCTGAGTAGTGTGAGATGGTATGTCATTGTCGTTTTGATTTGTGTTTCTCTGCGAATTAGTGATGTGGATCATTTTTTCATGTTTGTTGGCTGCTTGTGGGGTTTGTTTTGAGACGCGGCAGTTCACGTTTTTTGCACATTCTTTAATGGGATTGTTTTTTGCTTATTGAATTATTTAAATTCCTTATAAATTCTGGACATTAGGTCTTTGTTGAATGCAGTTTGGAATTTTTTTTTTCCCATTCTATAGGTTGTCTGTTTACTCTGTTGATAGTTTTGCTGTGCCCTGCATAGTTTCTTTCAGTTTAATTACGTCCCACTTGTCAAATTTTGTTCTCATTGCAATTGCTTTTAGGGACTTATTCATACATTGTTTCCCAAGGCCGATGTCCAGAACGGTGTTTCCTAGTTTTTGTTTTTGTTTTTGTTTTTGTTTTTTTCTCAGATTCTTGTAGTCTGAAGTGTTACATTTGAATATTTAGTCCATCTTGAGTTAACTTTTACATACAGTGAAAGTAGGGGTCCAGTTTCATTCTTCTGCATAGGATTAGCCAGCTATTCCAGCAGGCTGTCTATTGAATAAAGAGTCTTTTTCCCCAATGATTATTTTTTGCTGACTTTGTTGAAGATCAGATGGTTATAGGTAGATGATTTTGTTTCTTCTGGATTTCTTTCTTTTGGGATTCTCTGCTCTGTTCCATTGGTCTATGTGTCTGTTTTTACACCTCTACCATGCTGTTTTGGTTACCATAGCTTTATAGTATATTTAAAGTCATAATATTATACCTCTGGCATTGTTTTCTTTTTGCTTAGGATTGATTTGATTATTTGGTTTGCCCACATTTTAATTTCTGTCAAATTGTATGAGTTCCCTGTATATTCTTGATTTTAGCCCCTTGCCATATAAATAGTTTGCAAATATTTTCTTCCATTTGACAGATTGTCTCCACTCTGTTGATGGAATGGAATATTTTAGAGAGAATAAGGCAGCTATTTCAAGCAAAGTGCCTTCAAATATCAACTCAAGAGATTAATAAGGTTTGATTGGGGCCAGACTAGAAACAGTTTAGCATAACTACAACAATATAAAGCATCAATTGAACCAGGAAATAGTATGAAACATGTTTTAGAAATTCTGAGCCAGTAGCAGTTTATCTTAGAGGGGATCCCAGGTGGGGAGAGTTGAGGCACAGAAACAAACAATGCTGGAGAATTTGGGTGGTTTTAAGAAACAACTCTCTTTTTTTCTCCAAGGTGCTAAGGCTTAAAAAATTCACAACAGGGCCTGGTAAACTAACAGGAATTATAGAGCCACTTTTATTAGTCTCAAACCAACTTGACCAGACAGGCTCCATCCTTCAAACTTGACCTTCATGATGTTCCATTTCATTGATATATTACTGGTCTTTTTTCACTGACCTACCAAATCCTGAGATAGGCCATATTCCTTCCAGCAAGTGTAGTTTTACAAATTTCCACATCTCCTCTGCCTGGCAAACTTTCATTCTCATACTAAATTCATACTCAGCTTTTAGGTTTCATACTTTCATGATTTTTTTTTTTTTTTTTTGAGATGGAGTCTCGCTCTGTCGCCCAGGCTTGAGTGCAGTGGCACGATCTTGGCTCACTACAAGCTCCACCTTCCGGGTTCACACCATTCTCCTGTCTTAGTCTCCCAAGTAGCTGGGACTACAGGCGCCTGCCACCACTTCAGGCTAATTTTTTGTGTTGTTTTAGTAGAGACGGGGTTTCACCTTGTTAGCCAGGATGGTCTTGATCTCCTGACCTCGTCATCTGCCCGCCTCAGCTTCCCAAAGTACTAGGATTACAGGCATGAGCCACTATGTCTGGCCACTTTTATGATTCTTTTAGATTTTAGATTTTAGATTTCTCATGGAATATAACTTCATCAGGCTGTCTTCCCTACCATTCTCACGTGTAGGCAGGCGTATTCTCTGCTTTCAGAGCCCATGTTCATATTCTTGATGAACTTATCTTAATTTATGCTTACACATTTGTTTGTGTGCATACTGATTAGTGTCTATGTATTCTCACTGAAATGTAGGCTCTTTGAAAGCATAGGAAATATCTTTAAGTAATAGGGATGCAATAGTGCACAAAATCAAAGTGTTTTGAGCCATATTTGTCATTGAATAAATATTTGTTGAATTTATGAATCAATTAGTCCTTAAAAAACCAGCCCATAGCTAGAAAGTAGTGGAGGCTAGAACTAGCTATAAAGTAGGTGTCTGTGAAAAGATAGAAAACCCTGAAACATATCTCAAACAGCCTGAGATGACTGAGGAATCCTGCCAAAATAGAACACAGGATTAAGCCTACTTTGGTATCACTGAGACAAAATATCCTGCACTAAGATTTGAAATATTTTACCCTTAAAGAAACACAGTACACCAAAAGTTACATTTTACTCAAAATTCAGACAATGTCAACTTTTTGACATAGGAATTTGGAATAGAGATGTACAAAGACACGAGGGAAATGCTTGGAAGCTCTCAAGTGCGGAGAATTCTTTGCACAGACTCCTTCTCTCTGCACAGATGAACACCATGAGCTTGCTGGAAGGGGTTCAAAGAACAGCCCACAGCAGCACTCGAGTTTGCTAAAGTGACTGACGTTGGCTTCAGTTTGGAATCCAAAGGCGACAACTGACAAGGAAGAGCGGAAGGGAAGGGAGAAGTGAGATTTGAACAGTTGCAAAAGCCCAAGGCAGCAGAAGGCAAACATCTTCTGGGGTTATCAAGTGTTCATAGCAAGTGGCACCAGAGATCTTTCTAACAGAGTAACATCTGGTGATTGAAGCAGCCAGCTCTAAAGAAATACCTCTCTCTCCCTCCAATGTAGAGTCTGAAACAATAGGCAAAACAAGAATGAATTGTTTGCATTTTGATATCTCATTTATTCATCTTTGATGGGAGAGTTTGTTATAATAAAATTGGGAATATTAAATAGTACCTACTGTACATCAGACATTCTAAGTGCTTTGCTTATGTTAATTAATTTAATAATAAATCTAACAATCTTGTCATATAGATATTATTATCGCCCCCCTGTTTTCAGATAAGAAATGGAAGCACAAATCATTCAAAGGGTTTGTTCAAAGCCATACATGTAGTGTTTGACAATCTAGCTTCTATGTTTTTAACTATGGCCTATGGTGCTTCTATATTATGATATTAAGGTTAACATTTATTGAATGTTTAACATGAGTGTTTCATATGTCTAAGAGTTATCACATGAAATTCCCAGTTCAAGATTTGAAAGAATGTTTTTTTTCCATGCTGGCTGGTCTTGGTGGCACATGCCTGTAATTCCAGCATTTTGAGAGGCTGAGGCAGGCAGATCACTTGAGCCCAGGAGTTCAAGACCAGTCTGGACAACATGGCAAAACTCCATCTCCACCTAAATTACAAAAAAAAAAAAAAAAGTAACCAGGTATATTGGTGCATGCCTGTAGTCCCAGCTACTTGGTGGGGGTAGGAGGTGGTGGCTGGGGCAGGAGAATTGCACCACTGGGCAACAGAGCAAGAACTCTGTCTCAAGAAAAAAAAAAAAAAAAGAAAAGAAAAGAATGTTTTCCATTCTGACTTTACACACAAGAGAATTGAGGCTGAAAGAGTTGTTACATAGATAACCAGTTATTGAGAAATTCCAATGCACTTGATAATGTGTTTTGTGATACAGGCATATAGAAAGATGAATGCCCTGTCCACAAGTAGCTCTTAGTTAATCAAGAGACTGGAGTTGAGGCATAATGGCAAGAGATGGGAATAAACATTTATAACCACACACCCTGTTCCAGGTACTGGATAAGGCATTTTACATATATTATGCCATGTAATGCTTAGCTCATTCCTATGGAAAAGCTCTAATTCTAACCCAACTTTCTATAAGTGTACAGTTTTTATTATACACATATCTATAAATACCAGTGAAGAAACTGAGGAGTCTGACTGAGCAGGGGTGTTTAGGTGAAAAGCTGACATTTATCATACCCAAAGTTCTCATAATCAATTAGTGGCAAGGACCAAATTCAAACTCAGGTTCTTGTTAAACGTATACCACCTGTCTACAGTTCCTCCAGGTCTCAGACTCTAGCCTAATTCACATCTTTAATCCTTGTCTTTTCACAGAGAATATGTAAGAGAAACTCTGTATTGATAAACAATATAATTGAAAAACCTTTAGAGAATGATCTATTTGCAGGATTATCCATGGAAAACATCCAACGTGCTCAATAATTGATACAAATAACCAGGTGCTTATCCAAACTTTTTTTTTCTCTTTTTTGCAGCACATTTTTAAAAAAGGACAGATGGGAACAGATTTTATTAAAAAAAAAAAAGAAAACAAAAAGAAAAAATATATTTGCATAAAATAAAAAAATCACACAGACTCTGTTTCAGATGCTTTTGTAGCAGAAATAGTTCTTTTCAAGAATGATTAAGCATATTGTAGAAATGTAGCATGAATTTTCCCCTGGTAATAAATCAGTAACTCATTGCATGGCCTTGAGTACACCTCATCATCTCTCTTGACAACAGTCTACTCAACTTTTAGTTTTGTTTCTAGGTCATGTGGCAAGATTCAAAAGAAACCCCTTTGTTCAGAAATCCAAGAAGACGATGCCTAGAGCATCAGTGGTTTCCCCTGGCCTGAAAGAACCAGATTTTGCAACTTGAATTCTAAGGCTCTGAACTGGCCTCTCCTCTGTAGTTATCTGGTCGCTGTATTTCTTACTACCTCCCATCACACAGATCTAACTCCAGGCATTCTGACCTGTGTGGTTTTGTTGTTGCTTCTTTGTTTAATGTCATTTTTGTTTAAGAATCAGTTTCTTTTTAGATGTTGTTTAATCTTGGTATGTATTTTCACACCTTTTTCTCTGAACAGAGGACTTCTCATTTGTATTAGTCCATTTTCACACAGCTATAAAGATACCACCTGAGACTGGGTAATTTATTAAGGAAAAAGGTTTAACTGACTCACAGTTCCGCATGGTTGGGGAAGCCTCAGGAAACTTACAATCACGGCAGCAAGCCAAAGGTAAGCAAGCATGTCTTAGACAGCAGGAGACAGAAGGAGCGAGGTGGGGATGTGCCACACTTTACAACCATCAGATCTCATGAGAACTCACTCATATCAGGAGAACAGCAAGGGGGAAAAATGCCCACATGATCAAATCACCCCCCACCAGATCCCTCCCTCGACACATGGGGATTACAATTTGAAATGACACTTGGGCAGAGACACAGAGTCAAACCATATCACCATCCTTCAAGACCCAAAACGTACGTTCTATGAAAGCAAGGGCTTTAAAAAGTGCAATTGAAGTATTGTCTTTAAAATACATGTACTTGCCTATGAGCTAGGAGAAAAATGTCTTATTTTGCAATCCCCCCATTTCTAAAAAAGTTCGAGCTTTTGTTATTTGAAAAATGTGACTTTTCTCTTTTTTTGAGACAGAGTCTTGCTCTGTTGCCCAGGCTGAACTGCAGTGGCACAATCTTGACTCACTGCAAGCTCCGCTTCCCGGGTTCACACCATTCTCCTGCCTCAGCCTCCCGAGTAGCTGGGACTACAGGCGCCCACCACCATGTCAGGCTAAGTTTTTTGTATTTTTAGTAGAGATGGCGTTTCACGGTGTTAGCCAGTGTGTTCTCAATCTCCTGACCTTGTGATCCACCCACCTCAGCCTCCCAAAGTGCTGGGATTACAGGCATGAGCCACCACGCCTGGCTAAAAATGTTACTTTTCAAGCTAAATCTTAAGTGTTAGATCTCTTTTCATCTATTGAGTCAAACATGTATATGTGCTTAACTTGTAAAGTTTTTCTTCCCTGTTTGACTTACAGGTGTGTTTCTCCCTTATGTCTCCGCTTACAAACATCTAGGTCTTTAGAATATATTTCTCAGATGCTCAGTTAAAGGGTATCTTGTCATTTAGATTTCTCAGGCAAAGTCAGGTGAGGCTCTGTTGGGATTTACCAAAAATCTACTCTGGTTCTTCTAATTGATGATATGTAGGTGGTATAGCTATTATTTCTGCCTGATAGAACTCATGAATGAATGAAGGTGATTTTTTAAAAATATAATTTAAAGCTGTTCTTAGTTGTTCTCTATCTGAAAGAACATATGAGGAAATACGGTTCCCAGAATTTCTTACATCTTTTCCATTATCTTCTGCTCCCTTTCTATCTGCAAATCTATATGACTTTATATTGCAGAATGTAGCCTCCAATCTTCAGCCCCTTCACTTCTAGCACTTAGGTTAGTAGTTTTCATAATGAAACGAGAGAGGAGAAGAGTGTGTAGGTTGGGACTAGTTTATTGATTGACTCTCTAGCTGTTGTACCATGGATCTGTACAAAGTCAACCTCAGGTTTCTTCTCAATTGAGCCTCTCTATAGTGTAACGCATGGTAATTTCCTCAAAGATATTTGAACAATTTGCATATGTATCAGTGTTGTAAATTTGAAAGAGTCACTTTTCTTTTCATGGCCATTTTTTTGGAAAGCTTTTAGGCAATGGGAGTGAATCAGCCCTTGCTAACTAGTCAGTGAGTCATGTGCATCATATCCTAGCATTTAATTCTCTTAATTTACTGATGCTTCCCTGTAGGCCTCTAAGCCTAGCATTGCTTCTGACATTTAATAGGTGCTCAATAAAAGGTTGATTGATGAATTGATTATTTCAATGTGCACTTGGGTAATATGGTATATGCTAAATTAAATACTCTCTTACTTAACCCAGCCACAAGTTTAAATGTAATTCTGTCCCCGTGGCAATTTCTCAAAAGAGAAAGGCCATTAACTCTGCTGACATGTGTAATCTCCAACTTGACTTAGGGCCCCAACCCAACATTTCTAAAATGGGTTTAGTTGATTAAATGAAACTATGTGGGATTATTTGTCTCTCTGTCTGGTAGAATTCATGACTGAGTGGCTCCTCATATTTCACTGTTCAGGCTTCAGTGGGTTTCTGAGGAAAATTGACTTTTTTGGAGGAAAGAGGCTTAAATATTTTATTTTAAGAAAGGATGCAGATGATTAAATGTACAACTTAATTGGAATAGTTCATGTTCACTGAAAATTTTAATTTATTATTCCAAATTATCTAGTATACTACAGCTTTTCATTCATTCTCTCCTACTTACTTAACCCCTGGAGAAAATATCTATCTCAAGAATGGTTCAAAAGCGGTGTCAGAGTAGAATTAATGCTGTGGTCTTTTCGTTCTTTTTTCTTATTAATTTCCAGATACTTAACACAGGGCAATTTAATTTTTTGAATTTATTTTATCCTGTAAGTACTTTGAAAGTATATAGAAAGGTCCTCTGGCAGAAGCACATTTAGAACAAATAAAGTTACTTTAGAATTAACTGTCACCATCATCGTGTTGTTCATTTTAAGAAGTGAAGAGAAGAAACAATTTCTGTTCCTTGTTGGCAAGTTTTTCCTTCAAAGACTGAGCATCAATTTTGACTATATTGTTAAGTGCTATGTGGGGGTCATTATTTATATGGCAGATACTGAGATGTGCCACTCATATTCTCCTTCAAGGTAAGACTTACTGTCCAGCTACAAGGACTGTGTTAGCTAACAATCTTCAGTTGGCAGCATTTTCAGGGTTTGCTTCAGCAATTATCTAGCCCAGAACACACTCCCTCCTGGGGCTTTCATCTAATTATTGAAGAAGGCAATGGTACAAAACCCAGCCATTTTCATTCAATACAGGATTCCTCTGATGGATGATCTTTGATCCAAACTTCCTTGTTTAGGTTGCCAGAGATTTTCTTCAGGTGTGTACTGTGATCTGACACCTTCCCCTGCCCGCTCATCCTTCCTCCCATGCCCTTTCACAGAATGACTCCCTCTAAACCTTTTGTACCTCTAACACTGTCCTAGAATCTGCTTCCCAAGGAACACAGCCTTTGGATGATATGTTAGGAAGGTCAATAAGAAGGTAAAACAAATGGATTTGAAATGTCAAAAAGACTTGGCTTTACTTTCCCTCTCTTCTTACATCCAAATAAACAAGGATGCTCTCTGAGCATTTGAGCGGTCCTTTGCTAGTATCACTTGAACATAGCAGGAAGGAGAAGTCCTTTCTATCTAGGGTTAGAGTGACACCAACTGCTCGCTTTCAGAGAGCTTGTGTGCAAGGGTTTAAAGAATAAGCCTGAGCTAATAATCTAATAATAATAAAATGGTCCTGGTTTCCTTTGTGCTTACATCACTCTCTTCATGGATAGAAGGCACTGATAAACCAAGACATCAAGCCTTCCTGGTCCCCTGGACTCATTCTCTCAACAATAGCAGAAAGTCACTACAGTACTTGAGTGCTGAAGAATGTCATTATCCTGTGTGTGCATAGCTTGACTTACAATGAATTCATCATCATTTAGGATACTCCCTAAAATCCTTTGAATTATGAAAAACATATTCACTTAAAGACATTGTAGTTCAGGGAGGTGAGATGGTGTTACTTTTGGTGTTATCATTATCATCATCATTAATAAATACTGAGTATTTAATAGGTGCCAGTACCGTGCTGGGTGTTTTATATCCATCTAATAGACATTTTACAATGGCTCTACCAGGTTGATATGATGTCCAGTTTTCAGATGTGGAATCTAAGGCTAGAGATTTTAGGTAACATGTCCAAGGACACACTGTTAAAAATGCCAGTTGTGCTGGGCTCATCAGGTCTGACGAATGAATTCATTTCATCTAGATCCAAGGCCATTGCTATTTTCCTTTCATCTGAGAGTGCTATTAATAAGAGCACAAGAGAGATTTTATAACATTTTGGATGGATTATAGCTTTTATTCTGACGTGTCTTCCTGGCATGTGTGATATACACAGATTTCATTACACGGAGTGCATTTTCACTTCTCTGAGCCATCCAGAAATGTTTACTTCCTTTCTTTATTTCGCTTTTTCTCATTAAGAGTGCAAAAATTATCCTGGTTTTCCTTGTAAGATCTATATTGGTTTTTTTGGTGTAACTATTCTTTCCAAGCAATAACTATTTTCTCCTTTATACGGTTGTATTTTAATTAAACAATTACAATGTTGCTGAGTGGCAAGGACAGAAACGATATTTCCAATAGATAAGGCTTTGAATTGTGGAGTTGATGATGATACTAATAATTAAATCATCATCTGTAATATTCAGAAGCTAACACCTCTTCTATAGGTTTTCTATGAAGGATAAAATGAGAGCCCTCATTCAGCCATTCCTTCATTTATTCAGCTATCATTCTTCGGTGACTGGAAAGGCAAACACAAAATATCATATGCAGCGGAACATACACATAGGTTATTATGGCTAAAAAAAGATAAGGTGATTGGACAGGCAAGATGTTCTGGAAAACTTGACCACTGAGTTCAGGTTTTAGGTTTGAGAAGATGTGGCTAAAAGGAGAAAGTTCATGGAAACAGGAAATATCAATCAGAGCAGAGGGATAATGAAAGCAAATGAACAAAAAGGTCCGTAGAAAAATACATTATGGATGTTTCAGGCAAAGTTCAGAAACAGTTGCCTGTTGTGGGATATAAATTTTGAGGCAGCGAGTAGATGGCCTTATGCTATTTAGATGTTAATCTGTGTGTGTTAAATACCCAAAGACTAGAATGATGCCTCACACATAGTAAGTACCTAAGAAATGGTATTTCTCCATTTTCTTTCTGAGGCTCCCAGTTTTATATGTTTATTTCTTCCTTTTTTTCTTAGTCCTTCACTATGACCCACCTAATTCCCTACCAATCGCCAGAGTCTGCTCATTTGAACTGGCATCCATTAATTTGGACTCCAATCAATGAGCCAAAAGTATTTACTCAGTTTTCTTTATATTTTTCACCAAGTGATTTTCCACAGAAACCCCGTGTCTTCTAAGTCGTGCTGGGTGCCTCCTTTTTTTGGCTTTAGGCATGAATCAGGTCTTAGGAAGCAATAATTTGGTATCACAGATATCGTTAAAAGATTTTATATTGAGAAAGTTCTCGTAAGGCTGGAAAAAGAATACGGAACTTGTATACTTTTAAATAATGAGCAACTTGGAACAAGGATTGGAATTCTTGAAAATCAACTCACTCAGTAAATAAGAAATGAGTATATTCATAAATGACATACAAAATAACAGGAAATATTTTGTTCCTTTCTTAAATTATTTGTTTTATTGTTGGATTTATTGGTGTTGAATGAAAACAGAGTTGTGCAGAGAATTTTGTAAAACTAGGAGAATTTTTTTTTATCAAAATGGAATTTTAAAAAGAGATTTGAGGGAGGAGAATTGTTTTCATAAAGCCATCACTCAAGGGGTTTTAAAAGAATTCCTGTGTGCAAATGGGAATTACAATTCTCATTTACCAGATACGCTTTTTTGGCAAAGATACCTTTGCAGAATAATGTCAGAGAACATTCATTTATTTTTGTTTATGTGTTCATTTATTCAGTCACTCACTTTACTTTCAATCATACATAAACCGACTATTACTAGTTGGGTTTTGTGCTAGTTGTTGAGTATATAACAAAGACAGGTTATCACCTTTACCAGATATTCCCTTTTTAGATGAGAAGGCAGATTATAAACAAATGATTGCGATTGAATGTGGTGTGTAGTACTTAAGCAGAGGTGGTGTTTGGTTGTCTTGGAAGCACAGACATATAAGCCACAACCTGCATGGAGAATGTTGGTGTTGAAAGATGAATACAAATTCTCTGGATGACTATGTGACCGGATCCTTAGGGTGTCATTCTTTCAGCTGGAAACCTCTATGACCAGTGGCACCTTTGTCCTAGTTTTGCTTGAGCCCACTGGGCTCATTCTGCCCACTTGGCCTGACAGGCTACACTTGGCTCATGCTACTGGCCTGCATCCCACACCTCTGAAGACTGGAACCAGGTGCAGAGTAGCAAGGGGTGCATGTGCAAGTGAGAGCAGGGTCCAGCTCCTGTCACAGCCAGGCATGTCAGCTGCTGTGGCGGGACAGGCAGCTACAGGCACCAGCACAGGTGCTAGCTCTGTGCAAGCCTGTGGCTAGAACAGATGCACCAAAGTGCCTTCTGCTATGGGCACCCATGTCTGGATGAGGGGAACGCAGTGATGCCCAGAAGCTTGGAGATGTCAGAAACCACAGAGCCCCAAAGAGGGTGGCACAACCCTGGCTCAGGGAGCCCCAGCTCTTTTCTCCTTGTTGCCCACAATGTGGTGAGTTGGGGGGCGGGGGTGTACATGTTTCAGCTCTGTATTACAGCTGTTTCAGTCCCTCCATTGGGTGGGCCCCAAGTTCCTTTCCCCACATTAGTAAGAACGAGGTACATGGACAACTGAAGGATGAGCAAGGCAAAGAGGTGTTTTATTGAGCAACAGTACAGCTCCAAGGACACCCAAAGTGCGTAGCTCCTTTCCAAAGGCAGGTTGTCCTGAGGAGTGTGCAGTCCTCAGCAGAGGGAAGATCCAGAGAGGGTAGTTCCTGTCCTCAAGCAAGTCGTCCCATCATCTGCCGGAGTCTGGCTGAGTCCAGAGTTTTATGAGCTTCAGAAGAAGTGCGTGCTGACTGATCCATGGGCAGCCACGGGTGGGCCCAGAAAAAGCACCGTAAGTTCTCACTCCAGGCCACAGGCTCCACCCAGAATTGTCAGCTGGGCCCCCATGCTTCAGGTTATCCCTGGCTCGAAGGTGGGACGTCAGCAGAGACCTGTCCCTTTCTGCCCAGGATCCTGTCTTCCTCCTGCTGACATCTGTATGTCATCCACAGCACCCAGGTTGTTCATGCCAAAGGGCACCTGCATACCAGTGCTGAGCTGCCTTCAGCCCCCCAAACCCAAAGTCTGGAGGGGGCCAAGGTGGTAGGGGGCTGGTGTGTCAGTGCCACCCCAAGCATGCGCACACCTAGTCAGGTCACAACAGTGCCTGGGCTTGACCACAACTTTGCTCTGAAATTGGAGCTGGCACTGGGAATGGGGAGAGGCCAGGGAATGGGCACAGCCACTTCTGAGCCTGTGGAGGCAGGGGGCCTTCCTGGGCTCCCCAATAGTGTGGGGATGCCTGGGTCCATGGCCATGGCTAGGAGGCTGCAGCTGCACCCAGAAGGATGAGGCCCCTGCCCCGCCAACTCTGAGGTGGGCAGGCCTCCTGCCTGTTCCTGGTTCCCACCAGTTCTGTGGAGCACTCAGCTCCAGTCACTTCTCCCGCACTGCAACTGGTGTCTTTGCAGTCTCCCCGCCACATGGGCTGCTGCTGCTATCAACTACAGAGAAGGAGCTTAAGGAATAGTACAGAGCGTCAAAAGTGTACTACAATAGAGCCAAATGGATAAGATTTTACATTATGGAGGGAGAATGATAATTTTGAATTCTTTCTTTTTTCCCTCTTAATCTTCAATATCTCACCTCCACTGCACACTTTATACTAGGCATTTGTGAAGAAAACTATTGGATCAAGTTCTTCAATTCTTATAGTGGCCTTGTGACCTCACAATCTTGCAGATGATGCAACTAGCATAAATTAAATAGTTTGTGTTGGGCTCACAACTTAAGCAGGGATTCTGACTCATGTAGCATGGCTAAAGATCGTGGCTTTCAGGAAAGCTAACATTACTCAATCTCTTTGCTTCATCTGAGCCTTTGCATAAATGGTGATCATCACTGACACTTAACCATGATAGGCTTTGTGCTAGGTATTTTTATTTCATTTTATTTTAATTATTTTTTTGAGTCAGAGTCTCACTATATCAACCAAGCTAGAGTGCAATGGCACGATCTTGGCTCATTGCAACCTCTGCCTCCCAGGTTCAAGTGATTCTCCTGCCTCAGCCTCCCAAGTAGTTGGGATTACAGGAGCATGCTGCCATGCCTGGCTAATTTTTGTATTTTTAGTAGAGACAGGGTTTCACCATATTGGCCAGGCTGTTCTCGAACTCCTGACTTCAGGTGATCTGCCCACCTTGGCCTCCCAAAGTGCTGGGATTACAGGCGTGAGCCACCATGCCTGGCTATGTGTTAGGTATTTTAATAAACCTGATAGTAACAACAATAGCAACAACAGCAAAATAGCTACCTGCAATCAGCCATGTTTTGTTGAAGACAATGTTGTAATAAATGCTAAAACTTAGAAATTGTTATTTTTATTTGAAAGATGAAGAAACTGAGGTTTACCTAGGTCATATAATTTTCCAACAATATAGCTTGATGGTGATAAAACAAATGAATATAGAAACCGGGTCTATTTGATCCTAGAGTCCATGCATATCCAACCTCATCGCAGGACTCCCTCCTGCTTAGAAATGGGCCAGTTCTGTCTCCTCACCCGCCTGCTGCCTATGCTCTATGAAGAACCAGAATATGCCGATACCGGCAGTGAAAAAACTGCAATTATTCAGAGACAAGTAATAGCACAAGGCTCAGGAACAATAGCTTGGAAGTGCTTACCAAGGCCCTCAGAGAGAAGCACCCATCAGGCAGCTGCATCAAACAGCACTATCAACTCTCATTGATTTGATTGCCACCGTTATTCAGGTGAAAAATCGCTCCTTTAAAGCCCTCTCCAAGATACATTCTGACTGCAGACATCCTCAGAAAACTCCCACACATCTCCTTAGCAGCCCACCTATCACTTCCTTGCAGGGCTTAAGATGCTATTGTTTTTTTTTCTGAAAATATATTTTGAAGCACTGGAGTCAGGTGTGTTTGGTCTCTGCTCTTCAGCTGTAAAATCTAATAATCATGATTAGGGTTTTTTTTTTGGCATCAATTACTTCATTAGAGTTACAATGAATAGATAACAGGAAGAATTAAGTAAGGATAATTGGCATGATAAATGAGATAAATAATTATAATAGTAACTAATATTTATTAAGCATTCACTATATGCCAGCCTCGTGCTGACTATGTGTCACTGAACTCCTCTGAAAGATCTGTTACTTTCTCACTTTAAACATTGGGAAGTTCGTTTAGCATTTATGTGTTAAGGTGACCCCCATATAACTCTTTCCCCTTGAGTGTAGGCAGATCCTGTGATTTGCTAAAGGTGAAAGAACTTTTCAGCTGTAATTAAGGTCTCAAATCATTTGACTTTGACTTAATCAAAAGGGAAATTATCCTGGTTGTGTCTTACCTAATCAAGTGAGTTCTGAAAAAGAGTGCCAGCTATTCAGCATATGAAGAATACATGATATACTTTTTACCAGAACTTAGCATTCTAGGTAGAAAGGCTCTAGACAAATGATTATAATTCAGTTTGATGTGTAGTACTTAAGCAGAGGTAGTGATTGGTCATCTTGGGAGCACAGATACATGAGCTACAGCCTACATGGAGAATGTCAATATTGAAGGATGAATACCAATTTTGTGAGTATATTACAGAGGAGCTTAAGTAATGGTACAGAATCTTGAAAGTGTACTGCAATGCAGCCAAGTGGCTCAGACTGGGGGAGAGAAGTCAGAATTATTCTCTTACTGATCTTGAAGATGTGAAATACCATTAATTCTACAGCTACAAGGAAATAAATTCAGCCGACAACTTAAGAGAACTTGGAAAAAGATTCTTCCCCAGTCAAGCCTCTGATCAGAATTCAACCTGACTAATGCTTAGTTAAAGTTTTTTAAGACCTTGAGCAGAATAATCAGCTAAAATGTGCCCAAGCTCCTAATCCACCCCAGGGAGACTGTAAGAAAATAAATGGATGCTTTAAATCAATTTTAATTGAGGTAAAATTCATATCAAGTTAACCATTTTGAAGTATATAACTCTGTGGCATTTAGTACACTCATGTTGTACAACGATTACCACTGTTTCTAAAACATTTTTACCACCCCAAAAAGAATCTCTGTACCCATTAAACAGTCACTCTTCATCCACCTCCTGCCAGCTTCTACAAGCAAATAGTTTCTGTATCTATAGATTTACCTGTGAACCAGGTGAACACAAAATTTTGGTTTTTATATGTTGCATTTAATGAATCATTAAACATTTAGCAAGAACAGCATCTACTTGGAATTTCATTTCAGAAGGCTGAATTTGGTGGGGGAAATAGTGGTATGTGGATAGGAAGACCTTGTACAATTTTCTATTTTCTTGAATATGTAACATCACTAGGCCTCAGTGTCTTGTTCTCCAAAACATTAGTGCACACTAATTTTTTCAAGTCCATTTAGCGTCTTTATTAAAGATCAGTTATTGATGACATTTGTGAAGTTTTCGTTTTTGACAGTAGAAATTATAATGCTATAAACATTGCTCTTATTATCCAAATTATTCAGTTCTCTCTACCTTGATGTTCTAAGAATTATGACCAGTTAATATTTGCTCAGTTAATAAGCATAACAGTGTTTACTGAGTTAATAAGCATAACAGTGTTAAATGAGTGCTTAGTATCTGCTAGGAATAATTATAAGCACTTTTCTTTGCATTATTAGAGTTACATAAAACGATGCTTCTCTAATTTTAATGTTCATGAGAATCATTTGTGAATCTTGTTAAAATTCAGATTATGATTCAGAAGTTCTGGGGTTGAGCTTGAGATTCTGTGTTACTAACAAGCTCTTACGTAATTCCGGTAATCCTGGAGTGAAGATTATAGTTAGAGTAGCAAGCATGTAAACAACCTTGTTTTGTATATAAGAAAACAGGATTCAGAGGTAAAATAAAGACAACAGTGCTGGGAAGTGGTTGAGTCAGGATCTAAACTCAGGTGCATCCAATAAATAAAGCAGCTACCAAGATGCTGGAAGATTCAGAGATCAGAGTCAGCTGAATGTGTTTTGAGGCTGACATTGGCCTATCTTAAATGGTGAGAATTTGCTGGGAAGAAGCAGGAGATGGATTTAGATAAGTTGATGGGAACCTCTTTATGGAATTTTTTGAAAACTGCTGAATAATTTTGAGCTAATATAGTCTCTAAAGTTTAGATTTGAACCGAAGTTAATTCATGGAATGTCACGATAAACATTTAGAGCTGAGAACGAGTGTATTAGTTCATTCAGGCTGCCTTAGTAAAACACCATATACTGAGCAATTTATATCTAATAGAAATGCATTTCCGATAGTTTTGAAAGCTGGAAAGCCAAAGGTCATGGTGCCAGCGGGTTCAGTGTCTGGTTAGGACCCGTTCCATGGATGGCATCTTCTGGCATCATCTCCACATGAACAAAAAGGCAGATGGGTTACTAAAATGCCCTTGAACCCCGTTACTCCTTCAACAAATGTGTGTGTGTGTGTGTGTGGTGTATGCATGATATATGTTATGAACAAGACCTTTGTAACTATAGTTCAAAAGATAACACAAATGACAGAGCCTCTTTTATAAGGGCACTGATCCTATTCACAAGGGTGGAACCTTCATGACCTAATTACCTCCTTAAAGTCCCGCCTCTTAATACTGTTTCATTGGGGATTAAGTTTCAGCATGAAATTTGAGGGAACACATTTGGACCGTAGCAAAAAGTGACCTTAGGACTATCTGAGTCTTAACTGCTATTTTATAAATAGGAAAACTGAGGCCTATAGAGGAGCTCTAAATGAAACATGTGAAACGTCTCAAGCTAAGATTGAACAGGAGACACCTGGGTCTTACCCATGAAGTTTGGTACATTATGGGGCTCAGTAAGAAATTAAATGCAAAGGCAGACTTAACATTGTTAGTAGGATACACTGAACTAGGTTCCCTTTTAAAGAAACGGACAAAACGAGTGGTATTTTCATATGCTTTACAGCATTCTGCTTTCTATGTGTGTGTGGGTTTGGGCTCTACGTCCTCACCCAAATCGTATCTCAAATTGTAATCCCCAGGTGGGAAGGGAGGCAAGTGATTGGATTGTGGGAGTGGTTTCCCCCATGTTGTTCTCCCGATGGTGAGTGAGTTCTCACGAGATCTGATGGTTTTATAAGACTCTCTTCCTCGTTACCTTCTTCTCTCGCTCCTGCCATCTTGTGAAGTTGCCTGCTTCCTCTTTGCCTTCCTCCATGATTGTACGTTTCCTGAGGTCTCCCCAGCAATTCAGAATTGTGAGTCATTTAAACCTCTTTCCTTTGTAAATTATCCAGTCTTGTGTATTTCTTCACAGCAATGTGAGAACAGACTAATGCAGCATGTTTGTGTGCTTCCACCATTTTAAAATTATTTGTTCTTAAAGTTAGTAAACTGCCTGAAAATGACTTAGATAAAATAGCAATATATATTGACAGGTTTTCTGGATTAATTTTGGTGTGTGCTTAATGAAGCAGCTGCGTTGTCTGGGGTGTACACCCAGGGTTTTTCATTTCGTCCTGGGAAAATTTAGGACATGAACACAGACGAGGAGTTTAGGAGTGGAAGTTTAACAAGAAGGTGAGAAGAGAAAGAGAAACAGCTCTCTGTAGAGAAAGAGGGGTCTCTCAGCAGGAAATACCTGCTGGCGGTGGTTATGCTGGATTTTGTAGTACAGCTTGAGGAGCCAGTGTCTGATTTTCTAGGGCTTACAGATTGGTTCAATCAGGTATGATGATTACATAGTATACAGGAAAGGCTGGTTGCCCCACCCTAATCTGATTATGCAAATGAACGCTCATTGGCCCGCGCCATCTTTTCTGGTCCTTACTGTAAATGTGGCTGGAAGAGAAGGGAAGATGAAGCTGCCATCTTGAACATGTGTAGTCCCTAGTTCCTGCAGCCATTCACCCGTGCAAGTTCCCAGCTTGCTTTTCTATGTCTGCAGCTCGACTTCACAGGCTGCTCTTTATTAGGAAAATGATTTGGGGCTGCTTTTCATTAAAAGGAGAACCTTACCGAGGTCTTCCGTACCTTTGCTATCTGCCTAAGTAATTTCTTCTGAACTCCTGTGTCACTAAGAAAAACATTCTGCCAGAATGAGTGCATATTGGGTTTGGGAAGGGGGAGTGACAGTCTCCCTTTCACATGAAAATAGCCAACGTAGGTGGTGCAGACATTGGCAGATTCTACTGTAGGGCCATTATTTCAAATTTAAGATTTTCTCTGTCAGGTTTTTTTCATTTGTTAACACACTCAAAGGAGAAACTGGCAATCTCACTTGAGCATAGGAGAACTCCAAGGTGAGTGTTAAGTGTTCATATTGCCTTTGAGTCAGAGGGCTCCCTGCAATCCCGTCTGAAACCCCAACACCAAACTGAAACAGAGATTACCTTAGATACTCCACATAATTTGAGGCAACCAAGCTGAAAGTGATTTGGAACTTTTCTTATTTATAGGATTTGCCACTCACTAAACCTGCAATCATTAGAGACCACTTTGGAGCCCACAGCTGAGCTGTGGAACACCTAATAAGTAGAGTGCTACTTTCTACTTTCCGTTTTCAGAAGCACTGTTAGAGCTAATCTTTAAGTAGAAAAACGCATGATTTCAATTAGTTTCTAGGGGTTAGCAACATGGGAATTCATTTATTTGATACTTTAAAGTCTCAGATTGCTTTTATTCACCACAGGTGTAGAAGCTAAAGAAACCCCTTTCACTATGGTTTGTGTATCTTCTGAGCTATGGTCACAAAGAATTTGTTCATAATAAATACATGTTACACACAATTTGTTGGAGTGGTGATGAGGTTCCAGAGCATTTTAATCACTGACAATTTGCCTTCAGGCATCTTGAGATACTTTTCCTTGGAGAATTATTTTTTGGTGTAGATTACTGGATCCAAAAAAAAAAAAAAAAAAAAAAAAACCCAGTAAGTCAATGGTATTATTGAGGGAGGTGGGTAAAGACAAAAAGGAAAAAGACAATAACACACACCTGAATCACATCCTTTTCCCCTTCCCAGTATCCTACCCTATTATCTGGGAGGGAAAATTTAGTGTGAAAGTTCTCAGTATACTACTACCAAGCAGTGACCTTTGTGATTGCAAGTGGCTCTCACCTGTCTGCCTGCCATTATGGTACCACAAAATTCAGGAACTCAATATTCTGGTGGAATGTCTCCAAAAATAGGTGGTGTGGGGTATTGAGCATTCCACAAGCTTTGCATTTTCTTCTGAATATTTTCTGCTGTGTATCGATTCTTCCATTTGTCCACTAGGTCTTTTCTACATCACTTTCTTAGGCTAGCTAACACATAATATCTATGTTGAATGAGCTGGCCACCTAGAATTAATTTGTAAGTATGATGTCATGAATCTCCATTACTCCCTTCTGGGGAAGAGTCATTATGATGAAAATTTCTTGTGCCCGGCCTTTAACACCTACCTTTCCTGAACATTCCCAATAATTACTTAAACATACCAGACTCAAACACCTCTCTAACCCATTATAGTGCTCCATTTTTTTGTTTAAATCTTAGAAGGCAAAACTCTAGCCCTGACACTTATTTGTCCAATTATTCTCTTTATTTAATATTCTCCTTTGCATGACTTTGGAAAAAAACACTTTTTCTCTGAGTCTTACTATCTCTTATCTATAAAGGAGGGAATTGAAGTGGTTGTTCTCATAATCTTCTGCATTTCTGTCATGTCTATCAAATCATGGTGCTAGGAAAGTAAGGATGAAATGTGATATGCATTACTGGTGGGTGAACATCAAACCTAAATCCAAAAAGTATCTCCAAAAAGTCAGCCTGAGGCTGGCAAAATTAGACATGTCCGCATTTCCATAACCAAAAATCAAAAAATCATCAGTCAAAATACAGCACTGCCAGACCTACTCCCTTCTGTTAATTTGTAGCATTTCCTTAATACAAAGCAGAGTGAGCCCCAGTTGTCTATTTGGCCTTTGATGTATGAGTACATAGAAGATGTCTCTCTAGCAAGTACACAGTCACTAAATATAAAGTTTTTTGGATCATTGAGATGACACAGATAATTAATTCAGAAAGAGCCTCTTGAGAAACCTGTGCATGAGGTAGAAGAACTTCTGTGATGTGCTTTAGAGAACTCTCATTGTCAAAGTGAAAAGCAGTAGAGTCACAGGAATTTTTCAAAACTGCAATTTGGTAAGAGACCAAATCTACATGGTATTCATTAGCCTGTGACACTCTACCATTAATAATTATCAAACATGGCCAGGCGCAGCAGCTCATTCCCGTAATCCTAGCACTTTGGGAGGCCGAGGCAGGTGAATCATTTGAGGTCAGGAGTTTGAAATCAGCTGGCCAACGTGGTGAAACCCCATCTGTCTTAAAAATACCGAAAAACAATTAGCCAGGCTTGTTGGCAGGTGCCTGTAATCCCAGCTACTTTGGAGGCTGAGACAGGATAATTGCTTCAACCTGGGAGGCAGAGGTTCCTGTGAGCTGAGATTGCACCATTGCAGTCAAGCCTGGGCAACAAGAGTGAAACTCCATCTCAATCGATCAATATCAAAGATTTCCACCATGAACAGTGCATAGACACTAAAAGGCCAAATATAGTTTGTCAACTTTACTTCCTCTCAGATCACTAGGGTTAAAGCCTGGGAGCCATCTCCACTTCTTTTCCTCTCTTCACCATTTCAGCCAATCAGCTGCAAAGCCCCAAACATTTTATCACACAGATTCATGCTCTTATGGCAGCCCCATTGCCGGGGCTTCTGTTTAGGCACCATCAAGTGTTACTTGAATTGAGCAATTATTACATTTAATATTTTTCCTTTCCTTCTATCTTAACCTTTTAAACCTGCCATATGATGCTATAGTTATGTCTCTAAAATTACATCTCTGATGTCACCCCCTGCCTAATAATTTCCCATGGATATTGTTCTTGCTTGGGTCTATTAAACAGTCCTTTCTAGTTTTATCTTCTCCCATCCAACAATCTCCATATCACTGACCTTCCTCTAACCAAATACTTGAGAAACACACTCTTCATTATAAATACCATACATTTCCAAATCTTTTTTTTTCAACCTCAATATATACTGTTGCACAACGATATAACATTCTTTTATGCTTGGTAAATCTTTACATTTAAATCTCTGGTCTGTGAAAAATATGTACTAGGTCTTCAGAAACAATTTGTGCTTTCTCTGTAATGTAAGAGTAACCTGTTGATCCATTTGTTACTATTCGTAATTCTGGCTACTATGATGAACCTTGAGGGGGAACCCAGCCTAATTCAACTTACATTCCAGGGCCTGTGCTGTGCCAAGAATATTTCAAGCACTAAATAAATAGTATAGAAAAAAGTAGAGTGGGAAGAAGTAGAAAAGAGCATTTCCAAGAGTGAGAAAAATCCATATGGTGGAGCTTAATGTAAGGCAAGAGTAATGCCCTGAGTTAGTTCTGTGTTGCCTTTGCTGGATAGCATTCAAGAGCATTGCCAGAAGTTGCATGTGGCCTATATTTATGTTCACCAGAGGATCAGTTTCTCAGAATGTTCTCTAAGCAGCTGGCAGTTTTCTTGTCTGAAGTTAGTTTAAACTTTCTTCTCAACCATGCACAAACATAGCCAACTCATAAGGCACAATGTGGCAGGTACTGTCAATTGCGTCAGACAAAGCCTCTGTGCGAGCAAACACAGATGCAGAGGCAGAAACCTTGGACTGGGGAGATACAGTGGAATATCACAGCTACAACCAGTATTTTGCGGAAAGCACTGGAAGTAAATAATGTTTTGTAGAAATTCATGAAAACGCAATCAAAAAGTATTCTTGTCCCAAAGGGAGATATGAATGTAATTTAGAAACAAACCTTTAGCAAACAGTAGACATCCTGACCCTAGCTAGACATCATGGTACATGCACAAGAGGACAAATACTGAACAATATTCTTAGCTTCATTAGCTAATAGCAATCTTCAGATCCTTATACTGAATAAGTGAGGGCTAAGATCCAATTTTACTTGATCCACTACACAAAATTGCATAGTTTCTGTAGAGTGAGGTATAGTTAGTTGTTTGTTTACATCAGTGGTTCTCAACTGGAGGTGATTTGGCAACAACCCTAGGCAACATTTGACAATGTCTGAAGATATTTTTGGTTGTCACAGCTGAGGTTGGGAGGAATGGTGGTATTACTGGTATCTAGTGGGTAGAAGCCAGGGATACTGCTAGCCATCTCACAGTGCACAGGTCCACCCTATAACAGAGGAGCATCTGGGCCAGAATAAGTTTGAGAACAGTGCTAAGCTTCCCAACAGTGCTAAGTTTGGGAAGCGCTTTTATAGATTGTTGAGTTGGATAATCTCAGCAATTCCTTTATAGATTTGAATAAAAGTCAGTTAAAAGAAACAACCATAAGAACAAAGTCCAAACAAGGCAGATACCCAGACCTAGTCATCTTATCTGACCAGTGGCTTTTTGATCATGGTGCTCAAAGAGAGGTAAGTTCTCAACTCTTCCCTTCCTATCTCTTACTATCTTTGCAATTTGATCAGGATTTCCACTCACATATGGAAGAACTGTGTTTTATGTAAGCAAGCAAACAGACCAGAGCATTTTGAGATAATTCATGACCAGGAGGCAGAATCCCATTTGTGGTGCATCTTAGCAGGAAGGGGCAACCTACCTAAGACAAAAGAATTCTCTAAGGTGAGATTCCATTCCCTGTATTCTTCAGGGTTCTAGAACCCAAGCTTGAAGGAACACTGGATTGAGAGTCACAGGATTTGAACTTAAAATGTCCTGGATTTGCTTCTCTGTGCCTAAGTTTTTATATCTTCAAAATGGATGATCCAGAATGTTTAGGTATGTCCCCACCTAAACACAGAATAATTTCTAAAGATGTAATTTCATGTGGAAACTAAAAATATCATCCAGCTAAAAGTGGTGTTTCTCTGGTAAAAATAATTGGCTATTTCATGGGCTTTTCCTATTCAGTCACCTGTCCTGAAGGTTTGAGACATCTCTACAGATCAGAAAGGGGTAAACACCACTGGAACACACATGTGGCTATTCTCTTTCTAGTGCATTAGAATATTATTCTGAAGATTATCAAATATTAGTGTCCTAACTCTTTTAAACAATATGCAAAGTGCTTTTAGAGGTACAGAAATTATACACAAAGAGTGATTCTCCAACCGTAGAGGTACAGAAATCATACACAAAGAGTGATTCTTCAACTGTAATGACAATATTTATCACCCGGGAAATCTGGTAAAATTGCACATCCACTAGTCAGACTTCTAGAGATTCAGATATGTGAGTTGTAGTGAGCAAATTTTGGCTAGGTCACCATCATCTACTTCCTGCTTCTTTAACCAACACCACCTATATTTTCTTTTAACGGGCCACCCATACCTTCAGTCCTACAGCTTGTCTGAAATTGATCTCATACTTCTCCACTGGTGCGTGAATGGATACATCCCTAATTTGGAACAATGCTGGCTAATGCTGCTGGAAAATAGCTTGCTTTTTTCATCAGTCACCTCTTCCTGTCCGTTGAGCGGTATGCAGTTACCTCTATGAGGTCTGTAACTCTTTCATCGATGGCTGGTACATGTGAGGCATTCACCTAAGATAAAACCGTGCACAGAGCTTCTCACGTATATTTGAAATAGAAAATATATGGTATATTTTCATGTTGAGCGTTTTAAAAATGTATGTATTTTGCAATGAGAGGTATACTCACATTCCCTTAATTTATTCAGAAGTAGATCTTATACTGCTAGCATTTGATATTGGAGTAGATAGAGGAAAAAATACATATGTGCTGTGATTAAAACCCTCAAAATAGTTTATATTATGTTAGTGCTTGACACTATGCTTATGCTGAAAAAATATGTTGGTGCCTATCGAGCGTGTTTTATTTTTTAACACATTATTTTATATGTCAAAGTAGGATTTTGAACTAATGTTCATTACCAATATTGCATCCTTGAGTGCAGTTCCACCTTACATCTCATTCTGAAGAATTTTAAAGCTTAAATAAGATTCTGAATTCAGAGGTCAACCATTCTATTTAAAATGTAAAAGCACAAAATAATCTTTCTTGCACATGATCCAATAATATTAAACTGACATAAGTACAAGTTTAAAACATGTTTTGTTACTGTTAGGAAAATATTGCAATAAACTAAGAGAATCTAGTTCAAACATGTTATCAAATTTGTGACAAAATGTATATTTTGACTTCATTTCAACGAATCCTGCAGAATCAACCAGCTATCTCTCAGATCTAATTTTAACTCTAAAAAGGGAATATTGCCAGATATTCCTTAGGAATTTGTTGGTAAATAGGTTCATTAATATTTCTATTCTGTGCTAAGGACGGTGAAGATAAGCTTGAAAACTAGATGCCATTATACCGCAGGTATACTATAAAATGCAGATATCTCTCATATGACTGAAGATGTACTATGCTTTAGAAAAACAATATGTATAAATGAAATGGGCACTATTAATAAGAATTATTTGTTGACTGTTTTATGTATGCAAGGCACTACTAAGATACATATCCAGCCACTATCTATAATGACCACTGCTTATAATTATGTTTATGAAACACAATTGATGCCAAGTTTTTAAGGACGAGGTGATAAACCAACTTTTTTCAAATGATATGAAATTCAAGAACAGCTTTACTGGGAAAGACATGGCCTACAGGGGTCTTAAGGAGGGTTGAATAATCTCTCTCCTATATATATGTGTTTGTGTGTGTGTGTGTGTGTGTTTTTTTTTTTTTTTGCTTCCTTGCCAAATTTCTACAAAATCATTGCAAGGGCTCAGTGAATTGGGGGTTATTTTCATGGCCCCTAAGACTAGGTCTCACACCTTACCCTCCTTGGCAAGATTTCCCAGAGATGTTCCTGAATATTCATTCCATCAAACAATGACTCCTAATTTCTTTTACCCATGCAAGCCTGGCAATGCAGCAAAAAGCTATTCTTCACTGTCACACACATCATATAGACGAGGTTCTGCTGGCAGTTCAAGATAAGTAATATCTGCTGGAAGAGAGTCAAAGATGTAAATCCTTCCTCTGCCTTATGTACTGCAGACTTGTTTAGCAAAAGACTGTCTGGATGCTGGAGAAGTTGATCTCCTCCAAATGACTTACAAACTTCAAAATCACAGCGGTGTTGAGGAAGGGAAAGAGAGGACAGGGTTATGAGGGGGAAACACAGTGGGGCAGAGGGAAGGTCACAATCACTGTCGTGCTTGGGAGGAACTGTGAAGTAGTGGGTCTGGAAGCAAACTTAAGAGTCAGAAGTTACAGTTCTCTTTGATGCTTCTATCTGGATATAGAACTTTGGATAAATCACTGAACTCTCTAGTCCTTGGTGTCCTCATTTGTAAGGTAGGAATCTCTACCTATGATACTTACTTCAGCAGGGTGGGCGTTGTAAGGGTACCATGATTTTATTGGTGATAGTTTACACTGCTGCAGCTCTGCCTCTGTACACAATCCCTGTACAAACAACCCATGCCTTCTCCTTTCATATGACGATATAAATAGCTGATAACTCTCGGAGACACCCTCTAATGGTGTAAAAAGGCAAACTCTAAGAATAGTGTTGGCAATTAGTTTCTGGAAACTAAACTAATTGGAAAATTAGTTTTATTATCTCTACCCAGGAGTTGGGAGCAGATAGCAGCCAGGATGGTGAATGGTAAAATATGCAGACTCCGTAATCAGATAGACTTTGGTTTGACATCTAACAAACTACTTACCTTGTTAAACTTCCTGGTGATTAATCTGCGGAATGAGAATGATGATAGCGACTACCTCTTCGGGTTGTTGTGAGTATTAAATGAGATTATGTTTGGCCCCTATTCTGGCATAGAAATGCTCTCAAAGGTTTGTTAATCTTCTGGTATTTTGTTATCTTTTTCTGTTCTTGCCTGGAGTATCATGCATTAGCTTTTACTGAATAAATCTGTGCAGCATTTATTCAGTCCAGCACTTATTCAGAGTTGTCCACATGAGAAGCAGCCCCATAGCATGTCAGCATCTACAGTTTTGGATCCCTGTCTCAGGAACTTTTGATTGGGTGCTCATCTCTGAAAGCCCTTTTCTTTTCTTTTCATGGTATTCTAATTCATATGTGCTATGTCTCTCAAGTGACAGTCACATGAGTATTTTATGCCTTTGTTTCAACTATTCTGGAGGATAATGACATGTTATTTTGAAGAATCTTACTCTTATTTACCCAGATTTTATAAAATACAGTGTGATATATGCCACCTAGTCTATATTTTAAGCCAGACTATCAACCACAAATATACCCTTAAAATATGGTGATGTATTATGGATAAAGACACAGAAACACATGCTTACTTATTTATAAGAGGGTTCTACAGATTGGAGAAAATTCCTTTTATACTCCATGAGTGTGGACCCTCCCTTTCTGAGGTCCGTGGAGCTGAAGGCTCATAGTACTGCTTTGGAAGAAGCTGAGGAGCTCTGGCATGGCTCCTATTGCTTTCTTGCTGACTTCTCTCTGTTCCTGCTTTCATTCAATCTTCATTGCATGCAAGACCACCCCAGAAGGGCATATTTGGTTCTCAGGGTCAAAGCATCTCAGATTAGAATGACTTACGACCCTCCATAGGGCCACAGTACATACACAGGTATCTGTAGTATTACAATTTCATGGAAAGGGGTTTTGATTAGGGAAAGACAATATCTAAAAAAGGCTCCATAAGGAGTTAATAAAAAAAGAAGTTGAAAACCACTGCTGTAAGTCTATTGAGGTTCCCAAAATGACTCACCTGTATTCTACCTAAACACAAGGTTTGGAAACAACTGAGAGAAAGACCAATATGAACCTGTTATGAACTGAACTCTGTCCCTGTGAAATTCATATGTTAAAGCCCTCTCAGTGCTTTAGAATGTGACTGTATTAGGGAAAAAAGAGCCTATAAAGAGGTAATTAAGGTCAAGTAAGGTTATAAGAGTAGAGACCCGATTCGGGATGGCTGGTATTTTTGTAAGAAGGGGAAGAGACACCAATGATACACATGCACGGAGAAAAGGCCATGTGAGGACACAATGAGAAGAGTGCCATCTGTGAGCCAGGGAGTGAGGCCCCAGGAGAAAGCAAGCCTGCCTTATACCTTGGTCTTGAACTTCTGGCCTCCAGAATGTGAGAAAATAAGTTTCTGTTGTTTAAAGCACCCTGTCTGTGATATTTTGTTATGGTAGTTCTAACACAGTAATACAGAACCAAAAAATCAGTTTCATATCCTGAAACTCATATCCTGAAATTACACACTGCCAGAATGTGCACTTTCTAATATTGAGACCCAAAAGTAGTCAGACTTAGTAAGAATAAGTGCTGTTAAACTGCAAACCTACCCATGTGAGGGCCTGAGCCTATAGAGATTTTGCAGAGCACAGAAAAACCAAAGACCTTCTATGCGAGCAGGGCTGAGAGTAGCTCTCAGGAGACAGGTAGCAAAAGTGACTAGGCAATGTATGCCCCGTAGTTCTCCATCTAAACCCATCAATCACACTAAGTGGCTTCTGCACTCCTGGGAAGCATTGAATGAGGAAGAGAAAGAGGTCAGAAATGGGAAATTACTGGAGCTCCCTCATCATGGAGGAAATATCTGGAGGGGGACCACTTTTACCACCGATCTTGTACAGATCACAGATAGTTTGTTAGAATTCTCTAAATCTATCTAAAATGATTAAGCACAACCACTGGAATACCAAGAGGGATCGACCCTTTTGCTATTTTGTCTTTTTGATTCATAATCACCAGCCGGAGAGCAGACTAGTTCATAAACTAGAAATCAGCTAATTTAAAAAATTAAACCTAGAATGAGTGAGTTAAAAAATAATGGCTAAGATATATTGCTCATGTGCTATAAGTTAGATACTATTCTAACTACGATGCATATGCATTCTCTACTGTAATTCACACGATGACAAGTATTATTCTTCCTATTTTTGACATGAGGAAACACTCAGATTAATTTTCTCATGCTCATTCGAGTAGTATATAAGGAAGCCTGAATGAAAAAGCCTAGAAGCAGAGAAATAAAGTGGGATGTTGTGTCACCCACATTTTTGAGTGGCGGTAGTTTGACTTGTGCCTGGATGCATTTCTTCAGTGTCTGTGGTTGGAATAGAATAGTTCTCGTTAAAGTAAGCCAGGATACCAGAAGCTAGAGAGGAAAGAAGAGTAAAATAATAATTTAAAAAATTCGGGGGAAATCTATAAAATGACCACATTGAAAAGATTACAGGCAAATATCAACATAGGAATGTAGAGACAACAGGAATGCTGGGCACAGAAAGGAAGAAATTATTGTATGATGGCAAGAGTAGATCATCAGTGGTGATTGCTTAGATTTGGGGTTAATGATCATACTTTATTGACTTCTAAGGGTGAAAGGTGAAGGAGTCTGAGCAGATTCAGAGGTTCAACAGAAGTGGAAGGAACCAGTAGAAACCTAAAATCACAACAAAAACAAGAGTGTAGAAAATTCTACTGGGAATCGTAATACCGCTCCAACATAGGAGAGTCTTCAACTTACCCAGGGTAGCTTCGTAACACCTGACAATTTGACCTGCAAAAATGAATATGCCAATTTTCAGAGTAAATATGTTTGCAAGTTACTTTGTTTTTATCTTGAAAACCATCCTATGAATTGCAGGAATAATTATTATTAATCTAATTTTACAAGAGAAGAAACTGAGAAATGACTCAACTGATGTTACACAGCAAACGAGTGAAGCCAGGTCTCTGGCTGGCTTGCTTGCTTATTTATATATTTGAGACAGGGTCTCACTCTTATCCAGGCTGGCGTGCAGTACTGAAACTCAGCTCACTGCAGCCTCTGCCTCCTGGGTTCAAGCGATTCTCGTGCCTCAGCCTCTCCTGGGTAGCTGGGACTACAGGTTTTTGCATACTACCACACCTGACTAATTTTTTTGTATTTTTAGTAGAGATGGGGTTTCATCATGTTGGCCTTGCTGGTCTCGAACTCCTGACCTCAAGTGCTCCACTCACCTTGGCCTCCCAAACTGCTGGTATTACAGGCATGAGCCACTGCGCCCAGCCTGACCTGAGAAAATGTTTACAAAATCATCGAGATGGTCATATGTGTTAAGAACTTGCCAACCATTGCTGTAATTCATTTCCTTATAATATACTGGAGTCTAAGGTCTTATGTTGTATACTTAAGTGATTAGGGTAATACCACATTTTGTAAAGGAGCAAATCTTGCAAGGTCTCTTTTTTTCACCTGACTCCTTTTTTCTCTCCAAGAAAAACATGTTACTAACTTCTGGGATGTTAGTTGAAGGAGAAGCAGATAATGGACTTATATTTCTCTCTCCTAAAAGAATAGCTGGACTTATATTTCTCTCTCCTAAAAGAATAGCATATGTGTAAGGAGTGAATGATAGTATAGAAGGCTACAACAATGACTTTGAAGCTGGATCATGCCATTTGGAATTGATAATCCCAACAAAAATAATTAGACCGCAGCTGCAAGCATTTCAAGGAAGAGTGTCACATATTCTGTGACCCAAGATTTGGCTCTCTCATAGGATATACAAGTGGAACAAACACCTGGCCCGCAAGCAGTTCATAACGCAGTGATATTTATGCAGACACCTGGGCCATGCTTCAGCTACGATGCACCATTTCCAGATGTTTGATAAAACACTATTGGCAGCATCCTTTGAGAGTCTGTTGGAAAAGAACATAGCTGGAGCTTTCTTGATTCTACTGTTCCTGCACTTTCTTTAATGGGGAAGCAAGAATGCCACCCATACCATAGGAGAATGTTGTAATGTCAATATGTTGCTTTTGAACTTTAAACCTTCACAAATGTTCTCCGTTATTTTTGCAATGGTGCTTATGTCCCAGAGCTGCATAGGGACCGAGAACAAAAAAGGCAGAGACTACTCCTTAAAGTATTCCCATGACCTTAATCTAGCTGATTTTTCTTACCAGCCCCATAACAGGCGTTAGAGGGGAGGTGATGGTGGATGGGGAGGAAGGGCGATAAAGAAAATGAAAGCCTATGTAAAAATGCTAATATATCATTAAGGTTCACAGATGGACAATGAATAAATATGGGTACTTCATTAGGAATTCTGAGGAAGAGAATATCTAGTAAACATCTTTGTGACTGGCTTTTTTTTTTTTTTTTTTGGGATGGAGTCTTGCTCTGTTGCCAGGCTAGAATACAACCTCTACCTCCCGGGTTCACGTGATTCCCCTGCCTCAGCCTCCTGAGTAGCTGGGACGACAGGCATGTGCCACCACACCCGGCTACTTTTTTGTATTTTAGTAGAGATGTGGTTTCACCATGTTGGCCAGGATTGTCTCGATCTCCTGACCTTGTGATCTGTCTGCTTCGGTCTCCCAAAGTTCTGGGATTACAGATGTGAGCCCCTGTGACTGGCTGTGAGTGGCTTTTTATCTCCTCAATTACATGTAGATTGGCATGCTTCATTGACTGTTGCCCTGAATTTCTATCCATAGGAGCTCTCCCCAACCAGAGAGTCCTGCCCTTCCCTTCCCTTGACCTGTTCCTTAGCTATCATCTTCCACAATGATTACTGAACAAATCACTGGACTTTTCTGGATTCTCTACCTTCATCAGAGATTTAATTTATTATCGTAGCTAGTTTGTTGCCACTTCTTTTCTGCCCCAGTAGTATTTTGCTACTACTTACCTACTATTTAGGGTTATACAATCTCTTTCACCGTTTTAGGAAGTTCAGATATTTTCTATAAATATAAATGAATGCATATATTTTCCATCTATAATCTCTGATAAAATTCAAGTTCCACCTCCCCAAAAATACAATATTTTCCAGAACTTGTTAAATGAGTAGCAAATAATTAAAATATTATTTATAAAAAGAGATTGACATTTCTTCCCCGCAAGCCCTCTTTCTCTCATCAGTCAACCCAGGAAAAGAGACGATTTATATTTTCCTAGTATAAAATTCTTAGACTTTCCCAATAAAGTTTTTTTTCAAACAATTTCAGGAAGGAGCAGATTCATTTTCAATACACTTCTGTTGTCATTCTGTTTTCTCATTTATATGAGTAACTTAGTCTTTTATTTTCCTTCCTCCTCTTCAGTTAAATTTCCTTTGGATGTAATAACATTTTCTCTCCTCACTACCCCACCAATCCATACCAAATACTCTCTGCACAGGGCTGTTCATTTTCAGTGTCCCTCTGAAAGTTTAAATGTCACATTTGCATTTCACTCAATGTTTAAAATACAAGGAGCTGGAAATGAAATAGAACCATAGGAAAAGGCCTTTCGGTGAATGGAGAATGTAATAAATTCAGTGTTCTGACCCCAATTACGGGTGTTCAGCCTCGCAAGGCCCCTTTCATTTGTCCTGCTCACCAGCAAGTGCTGAAAAGATTCCCACACCAGACCTCACACCCAGGTCCCTCTGTTCCCATCGGAGTTTCTGAATGCGGAGTGATCACAGTGTTGAGACATTTGCTTTCAGTTTGTCTTTGTCTTCCCTCATATGAGGCCTTGTAGAAAAACAAAACTAAATCTTTCAGTGACTATACTGGACTTCACAACTATAAGGGTAATAACTTCAGTGTGTTTTGATAGACTGAGAACCATGTCTACCCGTTTGCAAAAGCAGATGTGTTGCCGATGAATAATGTAGCAGTTTTTCTTCCTTCTTGATGGAATTAGCTAGATTATTTGTCATTGAAAAACAACAGGCAGTGAGAATAAAGCAGATTGCTCTATGGAAGAGTCTTTACAAATAATGTCTTTGGAGACAGATACACCTTAGGGGCAAACACTGTCTCTGTCACTTCGGGAGAGGTGAGGTGGGCCTCAATTTTTTTGTCTGTAAAATGGGAACAGTAACATCTGCCTCTAACTTTGTTGAAATAATTAAATGATAGGATATATGTAAATATTCCTTAAACTTAGTTGAGTAATTACTATACATTCAATGTATTGTTATTACTGTTATTGTAAACAATATTATTTACTAATATTCTGCTACTGCCTTTTTCTCTCCATTGACCTTCTGCCTCTATTGTGAGAGACATTTAAATGGATATCCTATTCCTTGGAAATGTGAACTTTGCTAGAACACGTGTACTGTTATGTGAACTCTTAAGTTCAACAAAACTTCAAGGACTATAGTTAATCCATTATTCTGGACATACTGGAAGCTTATTCTATGCCTCATATTTTTCTACATAATGAACATTCAGTAATGAACAAGGTATATGAATTTTGTAGCACTTATATTTTAGTGGAAGAAGACAAGGAATAATAAACCAAAATGATCAAAAGTAATTTTATTTATTTTATTTTCCCCCACCCCTCGCTCTGTCGCCCAGGCTGGAGTGTAGTGGCGTGATCTTGGCTCACTGCAAGCTCCGCCTCCTGGGTTCACGCCATTCTCTTGCCTCAGCCTCCCGAGTGGCTGGGACTACAGGTGTCCACCACCACGCCCAGCTAATTTTTTGTATTTTTAGTAGAGACAGGGTTTCACCATGTTAAGCCAGGATGGTCTCGATCTCCTGACCTCGTGATCTGCCCGCCTTGGCCTCCCAAAGTGCTGGGATTACAGGCGTGAGTCACCGCGCCCAGCCCAAAAGAAGTAATTTTCTGCAGTAGAATGTGTTATAAAACAAAGTAAAACAGAAGCATGCAACTGGAGTTGCAGTACAGAGGGTGAAGAATCCTTTGGAATTTTTAGTCATGGACAGGAACAGCCCCATGTTAAAGATGATTTTAAGTTTATTTCTGAATTCCAGGTAGGTTCTAGTCATAAGAAGCGTTGGTTTGGGATCAAAGGTCTTTCCAGATAGGGAATAGGCAGAGGAAGCTCCTGAGATGACTCTGGACATATGACCAAAAAATCTGAGGCTACTGACTCAGAGAAAGGGGTCTTGAGAGGTGAAGAGGAGGAGTACACAGAGAAATATGTGTCAGCCTTGATAGAACACAAGAAGGGATTTGTAATTTGTAATACTTGGAAGAGGCGGAGGGGGTGCCAAAATGAGATGATTAAGTTGACTCTTGTTGGCATCCACTTGTGATGTGATAATGCCTTGGACCAAATGGTATCCAGGATAATAGATGGGGAATAGTTTCATAATATATTTTGGAACAAGAAATAAGAGGCTTCATTGCATTGATGTGAGGAGTAAGAATGAGTGAAAGAGAGGAAAAATGAATTGATCCTAAATTATTTCTAATCATAGAACTAAGTAACATGAGAAATTTTTAGAAAAATAATAAATCTCAACTATAAAGTTAAGTCTAGGTATGAAATCAGAAGCTTGGGACTTGAATGCCAACTATTTAACTTACTATGTGGCCGCAGCCAGACAATGTAATGTCTCAACTTTCATCTTCTACAGAATGGGGATAAGAAAACTGCATTTACCCAAAGGAGGTTTTTTGAGCAAAATAAAGTTTTTGTAATTTTATGAAAATATTTTTGCTGAGTGTTCAATATGGACAATATGCTGAGCACTTTTACTATTCTTAAAAAAGCAACATAAGGTAAAAAATATTACTAGTCCTATTTTACAGATGCTAAAACGTAGGCATAGAGAGTAAAACTGTATATTTGGTCAAATAGATACAGATTTATTTCCCATGCATTTTTGAATCCAGTCTATGACATCACCCATAACCTACAATACTTAAGTCCTATAAAGGTTGCAGAAGTGTGTAGATAAAAATCATCTTTAATATTAATAGGAATAATATTTAAAAAGTATTTAAATAGCAAAAAATTCAAAAATCGTAAGAGAAAGGATATATGAGTACAAGTTCAAAGTACAACTTGGGCTGAAAATGGTTACTATGTAATGGGAAAGCGACCTGGAATGAAATTATGTGATACATTATCTTAATCCTTTCAATAAGAAAGAAAAGATATAGTGTGACATCAGTGACAGTATCTGATATTATTCGCTATCTCTTATAGCACCTAGTAATAAGTCCCTAAATGGGTATTTAATAAACTTATAGAATACATAAATAGATCTTTTGGATGATAGGTTTTTTCATAGTATGAATTTCTGAAGGATGAAGCTTTTCTTTTTTTTTTTCTCCTTATTTGGCCTTCCCTCACAGTGTTTGGAATAGTAGAGATTCATCGGATTTTTATTTATCAAATACGTTCTTGTTGCTAGACACTAATCAGAAGGAACGCAAATGCAGATGGCTCAAAAGTGCAAATGAGTCAATGACTCTTCTTGCCATTATCTTGAGGCAAAGCAGTAATCAAATGGTGGGAAACAAGGGTAGGAATCTTACCTGATACAGTTTACTCTCTTGTTTTTGTTGTTGGTTTCATTTCCTAATTGGTTAAACTTGTTTAAAAACCTGGGATCCCAGAGCACATGGAAGCTTACAGCCTTCACAATTTATATAATGGATTTTACCTATAGCCATGTTTTGTGTTCTGTCTTATTAGTGAGTTTTGACATGGTATATACCCAAGAGATACCAAGATATTTCATTGGAGAGTTGGGAAATAAAATCCAGCCACTCTCCTTTTTGCCTCTCTGCCCCCTGACTAGGTCACAGTTGCCTGGTATATGACCTTGTATATTTTTATCTGCATTAGCACTTTTCACTATTTGTATCCTTCTTATTTACTTAGCTATTCAACGATAACACCTGTCTCCATCCTGTACTTTATATATTCTAGGAGTCCAGGAGGTACAGTATGCTTAACTACAAACTAGCCTTGTCTGGAACAGAGTCTGACATAACATGTGTTTGTTAAATAAAGGACAGATGCCCATGGCACTGGGCCTGTACTCATATTTTCCTGCCAGAGAAGAGTCTAATTCTTAAACAACAGAAATAACAGGGTGTAAATTGCTGTATTAGAGGAGGTATCAGCTATCGCTGCTCTACAGCAAATTACCCCCAAACCTAGTGTTTTAGGATAACAATCATGGTAGCCTCTCTCACATTTTCTGCAGGTCAGGAATTTGAGAAAGCTCAGGCTGGTGATTCTAGTTGTGGGCTGGAGTGAGATGGGAGCTGAAGGTAGAACAGCAAGGGACTGGGGCAGGTGGGGGCTGGCTGTTTCCCCTCCCTTCATGTTGTCTTGGATATTCTCCATATGATATCTCAGCATTAACTAGTTCAGGCTTCTTCACAGTATCATGGCTTCAGGGCAGTCACACTTATTCCATGGTGGCTCAGTTCTCTAGTCTGAGTCTTCTAGAAAATCAGTCGGAAGCTATATCACCTTTATGACCTGTACTTGGAAGTCATGTCATGTTGCTGTGGACTATTTACTAAGGTCAGCCAGAATCAAAGAGAAGGCTTATGACCCTCAACTTTTAATAGGAGTGTCAAAGAGTTTATGAATATGTTTGAAAGTTACCACCATGAGTTACATAAAGTATCAATTTCTCTGTCCTGTGCTTTTCTGAAATTCTTTTTCTTTTTTTTTTTTTTTTGAGACAGAGTCTTGCTCTGTTGCCCAACTGGAGTGCAGTGGCATGATCTGGACTCACTGCAACCTCCCCCTCCCTGGTTCAGGCAATTCCTCTGCCTCAGCCTCCCGAGTAGCTGGGATTACAGGCACACGCCACCACGCCTGGCTAATTTTTTTTTTTTTCGTATTTTTAGTAGAGACAGGGTTTCATCATATTGGCCAGACTGGTCTCAAACTCCTGACCTCAGGCAATCCGCCCGCCTCAGCCTCCCACAGTGCTGGGATTACAGGCATGAGCCACCGTGCCTGGCCTCTGAAATTCTTAAGACTACCTTTTATTTCCCCATTTAACTCTTTATCCTACTTCAGGAGACAAAAACGTGTATGCTGATAGGGCAAACACCATTCGTCAAACAAAAATTATCTACTTGTGTAGTAGATAGGGGGCCAATTTCTATGGGACTCTTCACAAAAAGTAGATAAAATTCGAAAATGTGCTTGATGACTGACTTCCTTTCTACTTCCTTCCCCCACAAACCCTTAGGCTGCAACTCTGTTAGGCTGGGTTATTTCAGAGGAAAATGCAAATGAGCAGAGTTGTATGAGCTGGTAAAAGGGGAAAGCCTCTGTGGGGATCCCATGGTGAGTGGGAGAAGACAGATGTGTTAGCAGCTGTTCTGCTAGATAATGAGTCAGCCCCCAGTGCACACGGGTAATCGACAAGGCGGCTAATCCATTCACAGACAATCAAGAATTGACCATATGCCACAGCTGGACTATGTGTGGAGGCAGCTCATAAGGAAAGAGGAAGAACAGGAATTTGACTATTAACTTAAAAAAATACTCATGATACAGATAATAATGGCCCATTAACATAAGCAATGTGTTTTCCAAAGCACAATCACAGGCTCCTTTTAATTTGCTTTCTTGCATAAAAGGCAAGATAGTTTTCTTTCCATTTTTTTTTTCAAGATGGAAATGCTTGAAAAGACAAGACTACCATTTACTACTACACATTAAGTGTTTAGACACAAGAAGTGCCCAGAACTATAGAAATAATTATTTCACTTAGCAATGCAATTCTTATGCAGTGTGATATTAATTACCTACTGCAAATTTAATAAAACATACCTTTCAATTGCAAGTATGTTTATTACTCAGTGCATCTGCAAATCACAAAAATATGTTAAACTTACAATCACTGTCCTCACTCTTCCTCAGGAATGAGTTTCATTTTGTGGTTATCTCATGTATTTGCATATTAAAGTTACAATTTCCTCAATATCAAGCATGCTTGTGAAAATACCGATTCCCAGAATCCTTAGAGATTCTAATTTAATTAATTTTGAGAAGGACCAGAGATCTTCAAATTTAAACAGACACTGTCTCTGGGACTCAAACATTTTGAGAAACATTTTTCTATTGCAGTGGTTCTCAACCTGGGGTAATGCTCACCGCCCCATCCCCCCGCAGCTGACATTTGGCAATCTCTGGATGCTTTATTTATTTAGTTTTTGAGACTGAGTCTCACTCTGTCGCCCAGGCTGGAGTGCAGTGGCTTGATCTTGGCTCACTGCAAGCTCTGCCTCCCAGGTTCACACCATTCTCCTGCCTCAGCCTCCCGAGTAGCTGGGACTACAGGCGCCTGCCACCACGCCCGGGCTTATTTTTTGTATTTTTAGTAAAGATGGGTTTCACCGTGTTAGCCAAGATGGTCTCGATCTCTTGGCCTCGTGATCCACCCACCTCGGCCTCCCAAAGTGCTGGGATTACACGCGTGAGAGCCACCATGCCCAGCCTCAATATCTTTTTGTTTGTCACAACTTAGGGTTAGATGCAACTTGTATCTAGTGAGTAGAGGACAGCAGTGCTGGTAAACATCTTACCATGTATAAAGAGCATCCCAAAGTGACCCACGTCTCACCTGGAGTGTGAATAGTGCTAGGGTTGAGTATATGTGTGTTTTACAGGGACTAAAAAAATCAGTCACATAGAAATAGTGGTTTAATTACTACTCCATGAAATATAGACATAAATACCACATTTTTATATCTCATACATTAATATTATGTTTTAAAAATATATATCAAGAAAAACACTTACGTGCAAGTAACATCTCTTTTTATATTAAATAATATAAACTTAACTCTTTCCTGAAAAATATATTAAAAATTTTAGCTGCATCTCGAAGTGCTTTATTTTGGTAAATTTCAGCTACAAGACAGGAAACTAAAGATGTTCCTTATATTTGAAATGATTTTGAATTTCCTAAGATAGCATAACCATTCCCAAAGTCAGTCCCTCAATCCATAGATACATATTGAGTTAAATAGGTAAATTTAGAAGTTGTGAAATGTCTTTAAAATATTTTAAAATCATATATTTGAAAAAGTTTAGTCTAAAGTGTACCCATATGTATGTGACTGATTATTGCCTTTTAAACTGTACTACTTGGGGCTGTCACCTATACGTAAAATATTTTGAATATTCTGAAATTTGCACATTTATTTCCATTTGTAGTAGAAAGGTAGAGACTGGAAAAAGGAGAAAGAATGGCACATCCTATGAATCCAATTAAACATTACTTATTTAGAAAAGGAAGATTAAAAAGAGATGATAATTTGTTTTTCAACTGTTACCTATACTTGCTGATATGGTTTGGCTGTGTCACCACCCAAATCTCGCCTTGAATTGTAGCTCCCATAATCCCCATGTATTGTGGGAGGGACCCTGTGGGAGGTAATTAAATCACAGGAGCAGGTTTTTCCAGTGCTTTTGTAGTGATTGTGAATAAGTTTCACAAGATCTGATGGTTTTATAAAAGGCAATTACCCTTCACAGACTCTCTTGCCTGCCACCATGTAAGTCCTGCTTTAGTTCCTCCTTCACCTTCTGCCAAGATTGTGGATGTCTCCCCAGCCGTGTGAAACTGTGAGCCCATGAAACCTCTTTTTCTTTACAAATTAACCAGTCCTGGTAGTTTTTATAGCAGTATGAGAATGGAATGATATACTTGCCATTCAGTATTTTCTCTGCTGTCCAGGACACCCACTTTCTATACATCAACTAGATACCCCCATCAGATAACTCTCAATAAACAGTGGGATTTTCTCTTATCCTTTCGTCCAAGCACCAGGTTGGTAGAAACAGACTTTATTCTGACAAATTATGGCTATTCTAGTTATAGTAGCATTGGAGTTCTGTGCGGTTTGTACAAATGGACAACTCTTGGGTCATCTCTGAAGTTTATTTCAGTAATCATCTGATCATTCAACAGTTCTTTATTGAGTGAGCAGTAAGCATAGGCTTTCTTCTAGATGCCATCAATGAGTTAATAGGAGGGCAAAGTTTTGATCTTCCTTGGGCTTAATGAGCCGGGAAGGCAGCAAACAAACCTGTATATATATGATGAAGGAAAATGTGGCAGGATAATGAGATACAGTTAGGCAGAGAAGTGGCTTTTTCATGTAGGATAGTCAGAGGCCCAAACTGAAAACATTGTTTTTATTTTTCTGTAGAAACCTATTTTGTCATAATTCTTGATTATTCCACTCTTTTACACTTCCAGTGTGACTATTTCCTTATTCCAAAAGTTCCTCAATGTGTCTAATTGGACAAACACGGTACAAATTCCAGAGAAGACTTTTAGAACTGCCATAAGAAATTCCAGACAAGGGCTGGTGTGGTGGCTCACGCCTGTAATCCCAGCAATTTGGGAGGCCAAGGCAGGCAGATCACCAGAGGTCAGGAGTTCGACACCAGCTGGTCAACATGGTGAAACCTCATCTCTACTAAAAATACAAAAATTAGCCGAGCATGGTGTCGGGCACCTGTAGTCCCAGCTACTGAGGAGACTGTGGCAGGAGAATTGCCTGAACCTGGGAGGCAAAGGTGTCAGTGAACCGAGATTATACCACTGCATCCAGCCTGGGCAATGGAGTGAGACTATTTCTACATATATATTCAAGAGAAGGTGGACAATTCAGGGCAGTTGAGACCCTAATGCTGCCTTCTGATAAGAGTGCATTTGCATCTAGAAACTCATGTTGAAGAGACCAGGCTCTAATTATTCTCTCTGCACAAGCAAATAAGTTCAATTTTCTTGTATTAGTATTCAAATCCTCGTGATGTAGTGAGATAAAAATTTAGAGTTTTAAAAAAAATAAGCTGATTTGAAATCTTGACTCCATCACTGTAAATGTTGGCAAGTCTTCCTGAATTCTATGATTTATTTATAAACGGAAGATAAAGCCCTAGCGCCAGCCCCAAGCATCATTTCACACAGTTGAGTTATATTTTATAAAACTTGCTGTTATTGCTTCCTATGATATTCCATAAGCATGAATGCTCTTCCACCCTTCTGCTTATAGCTCAGTCTTATTTTCTATAAATATTATTTATAAATTATTGATTCTTAACATTTTGTCTGCAGTATGAATCCCTCTCGTCAGCTGTTGACCCACGTACGAGTAGATGTGTGTGGGTTTGTAAATGTAAAATTGTCCACTTGGCATCTGCTCTTGAATCTCTTAGAGTGATGCCAAGCTTAATGTGTTCAAAACAGAACACTTCATCTTTACCACAAATTTGATTTCCTTATAGTTGTCATCTTTAGTAAAGTGTTCACAGATGCTCCAAGTGCTTCTATGCACTTTAAATCCTCAGTTCGTCTTCAAACCCCTGAAACCTAAGCTGTCATGGAGACTATTGCAGGAAACATTCATCCAGTAGACTCCTTGGCATTCTTGTTCCTTTTAATGCAATATTGTACACAGAAGACAGAATGATCATAAAATACAAACCAGTGTCAATTAATGCTTTGCCAGTGGTCTTAGAACCAAATACAGAAACTTTCACGTGAGATTGCGGTCTTATGTGGTCGGCAGGATCTACATTCTCATTTCCTGCAACTCTTCTTGCTGTTCATCATTCTTCAAATGGGTTACCTCTCAGGCATTTCACATGTGCTGTCTTCTCTATTCTCAAATGCTTTTCTCCTTCCTGCTGGTTGTGACTCAGCTAATTCTTTTTTTAGATTAAATGCTTCTTTCTCAGGGAGATTTTTCCTTCTACCCCCATGCACCTCTAGTTTGAATTGAGTTCTGTAGTTAGAAAGCTTTGTTTCTTTTACATAGCTTACCACAGCTATACATATTTTGTTTATATGTGATATTCAAAGTAATGTCTATTTATCCCGTGAGAACATACAGTTGCTAAAGGAAGAGACTATCTGTTCACTGCTCCATTGCACACCAAGCACGTTGGCTCGCCTATTATATGGTTCAATAAATGCCTTTGAAGGAACAGGTAATAAGTTCTTGCTAAATCTAGCCATCCTCATTATTATTTTGAGTAACCATGACATCTCTTATACTAAAAGAACTGTTCATTTAAAACAGGATGTTTTAATGCAGTTTTGCTATATTGCAATGATTTCAAACCATTGTAAATCTTCTTGTAAATAAGTGATCATATAATTGCTGATTTGTTTCGTAATGCTTGTTTTGAGACCCATAAGACTCCATTTTTTGAGATGCAAAAGATTCAAACCTAGGAGAACTTTGCTTTTGCCCAGGCTTTTGAAGTATGTTAAGTCTGTGGAGTTAACATGTATCGATCAAAGATTTCCTCTAAAATAGACAGTCATCATAAAAAGAAAGAAGAGATGTTTGCAAAAAGATATTTCTAGGAGAACAAAAGACACTTTTTCAGTGCAATATTTTTAACAATCCAAGGGCAAATCTGAGGGTTGTGGAAAATTTCTGTAGCCAAGAGAGCAGAGAAAAGGTCACTAAGTTATTTTAATTAAAGCAATTCATTGGAGGACATAGGGACAAATTCTGTGGAAAGTAAAGCCCCCGGATTTCAACTCTGCTGTCAGTGGTAGACTCCACCTCTAAGTGAGAGGGGGCAATTCATGGTGTAAGCTAAGAGCAAATAACTTTAATTAAGCCTGGCTCAGGGGACCAAGCTCGGGAGACCTTTTTAATAAAAGAGATCACATGAATGAGGAAAATTTTATTCACAGCCTCACCAGGTTATTTTCCCCCTCCTTTTGAACTGCTTTTGACAGTTTCTTCAACATATTTGAGGACAAAAATAGATGAAAGAAAAGCAGTTCTGACCTATGGCATTAAATTTATGAAACAAAAATTGGTGATGTATTATAGACACTTCACTGACAACATTCACGATTCAGAATAAGATGATATAATAGTTTTTTAGTCTATGATACTTCCCTATGCCAGAATCATTGTTCATCCTTTTTTTCTCATTGTAACAAATCAACTTAACAAGTAGTTATGGAGTATTTATTGTGTTCCAGGTACTTTTCTAGATTCTGGAGTTGAAACAGTAGAGAACAGAATTTCAAAATTATGGAACATATGTCATGTTGTATAGAAAGACATACAGTTTTTAGAAAAGAATAAGTTTATATTAGAACATATAGTATATGGTATAACGTAAAATGCGAAGCAAATAAAATTATTAAAATGGCAGATAAAGTTAAACATGCTGGGATGGGTCGATGTTTGAGAGAAAGCCTCCAATAAATCACTTTTAGAAACCTTCACCTCTGGACTTGTGGTTGTCAGAAATTCCTGAATTCTGGGTATACCTTTCTTATATTGAGCTAATTTACTCTTGGAGTGATAATCTCTCTCTGCTCACATTTTTTTATATAGCACATATTTCTAAGATATTCATCTGGGACTAGAGACACAATCCACTGTGTCGGGGCCATGTAAGACAAATGTTGTACAATGTTCAGTGTTTATTTTGAGATGAAGTCTCACTCTGTCACCCAGGCTGGAGTTCAATGGCATGATCTCAGCTCACTGCATACAACCTCCACCTCCTGGGTTCAAGCGATTCTCCCACCTCAGACTCCTGAGTAGCTGGGATTACAGGTATGCACCACCACGCCTAGCTAATTTGTGTGTTTTTAGTGGAGATGGGGTTTTCCCATGTTGGCCAGGCTGGTCTTGAACTCCTGACCTCAGGTGATCTGCCCACCTCGGCCTCCCAAAGTGCTGGGATTACAGGCATGAGCTACTGCGCCCAGCCCTCAATGTTTGTTTCTATGAAACGTTATTCTCAATAACTAAGTTGATCAGCAGCAGAATCAAGAAAGTCATACTTGATGTATCTGGCCATTCAATGTAAATATTAAGATATAATGTGAACTATGTAATTAACATATAGAGAGACACACCTCGTTGCAATAGTATATTTCCATTACACAAGATATCTCAGCATATAGTTGAAAGACATGCTGGTTCACTAGAGTTCCCTGAAAACCAATAAATACACACAAGCACATACGCACACACCGCCCTTTTATTATTAAAAAGTACATGATTATGTACAGTGGAAAAACATTGGACTTGAAGATAGGGAATCTAGGGTCAGATACTGATTTGCTAGTGAGGTGCTAGTGAGACACTAGTGAGATTACAAGCATGTTTGTCTTCTCTGTCAAATGGGAATATATACATTTATCTCAGGTATATGTGAAAGAAATAAATTACTTTGGAACTTCTCCCCAAATTTAAGCAGCTAAGTAAATGTTAGTGAAATTGCAGTGCAGCTACTGAGTCTAAATTTTTAAAATAGCATGGCCAGTAATGAGAAACGTGTTAGGAATCACATTCCTAACTTTACAACTTGAATGAAAAAAGGTGTCAGAAGCATGAAGTTAGAGCTAAATATTTTTCCATGATTATTCATCAATCAATACGAAGAAAGGGAGAAATCTCTGAGCCCTTCAAAATAAGTTTTATTTGTTTGTTATTTTGAAAAAGCAAATCCCATGTTGCTAAGAAGAAATAAATACCTGGTTAAATTGTATGCTGTGGTACATCTTTTTAATTGAGAAAGCACAATTGATTTGGATTCTTGTTAATCATCACTTTTGTCAACAATTAATAGAGTATAAATTATAATTTTCATGTGTCAACATTAAACCCATAAAATCTTGTTAACAGCTGGCATAGTTGTCTCTTAAAATGTTAGCCTGCTGGATAAATATGTATTTAAGAAGACAGAATGTGTGGCCTTCCCAGAGCCATCCTTCTAAATGTTACAGCAGTTCTAACATACTTTCAATTAAATAAAAATTAAAGCTCAGAAAATGTCACAAAAGGGTAACCTAATATTTGATCATTAATGTGCTTATGCAAAGGGATATTTACAATTGGTGCATCCAGCAGTGATCAACTCCCCTTTCTAAGTTCCATGAAACTAAGGTTTAAGATAATGTTTGGATAAACTTTGTCAGTTTCCAGGTAGTTTGTATCCTGTATACAACCTCTGATTTTGATTCCAATGCAGTGCTTAGAAGAATTTGTAATGAGATTTCTTTTTCTTTCTTTCTTTTATTTTTAAGTTTAGCAAAAAACGTATCTTACGATTAGCATTAGTTAAGTTCTTGGTCAAGATTATGAAAGATCACCTTATCAAAGATCATCTTGTCCACATAAAAGACATTCAGTGGTGAATTTGTTAATCTCTTGCAAATGGATATACCAGAAGCACCTGTGTGAAATACAGAGCTAACGGATCACCATTAGATCCTCAGTGTTTATGGCTCTCTCTTCTACTTAAAGTGTGACAGATCAGTCCCCTCCTCTTTCTCTGGTGATTTAAATGCATTTGGTGTTCACTCATATGAAGAATGTTGAAAAAGGGATCACTGCCCTCATTCTATGTTATAAACCAGCATGTCTTTGTAGATATTCAGCTGTCTAGCAACACTCATTGCTTACAGTTTAATATTCCTAATTTCTGTTGCCTTTTATCATAGCTCTTACTTTTAATACTTTAATCATTGTAAGAAACTTTTCACATCTGCCCTTTTTAATACATCTATTTCCATGAACAGTGTCACCTGTAGGTCTAAAACAATTCTTGCTGGAGTCTATCAGAATGTAAAAGCTAAGGCCAGGCACAGAGGCTCATGCCTATAATCCCAGCACTTTGCGAGGCTGAGGCGGGAGGATCACTTGAGAGGCCAGGAGTTTGAGACCAGCCTGGCCAACATGGATAAAACCCATCTCTACTAAAAATACAAAAAAAAAAAAAAAAATATGTGTTGGCGGGAACCTGTAATCCCAGCTACTCTGGAGACTAAGGCAGGAGAATCACTTGAACCCGGAAGGTGGAGGTTGCAGTGAGCCAAGATTGCACCACTGCACTCCAGCCTGAGCAACAAGAGCGAAACATCATCTCAAAAAATAAACAATAAAATAAAGTAAAAACGAAGTTATCTTATGAGGGAAGATTTGGCTTTTAAATGAAATAGCAAGATGTGCATTGACATCATATATCCTTCCAGATCTGTGCCTCAACAGAGGCACATAACCACTCCCTCTGGCAATTTCTCCCTGGTTTTGTTAATTTGGTGCAATCTCTGATGTATTCTCCCACTACACAGTCATATTGTAGAGATGAGGATCCAAATAAGAATAGAAAAGTATACAATTAGATAGCAGGATATTCATTGATAGCACCCATTTGAGCAAACATGCATTTTCAAATCACAGAGATCACAAGTTCTATGCAATCTTCACTCTACAAATGAATTTGTATTGTTTTATATTTGGAGGAATTCCAAGGCTCAGTAGAAACAGGAACTCTTGCCTTACATGTATTTGTATGTTTACTATATCAAACCAGGTGGCTGTATGTGTTTTAAATTAAAAAAACAAAAAACCAATTTTAGACGTTAAATTGTCAGAAACTACCATTCCTCCAGTAGAACGGCATTTTTCATCAAAAGTTGTTTACATTGTACTCTCTCCCTTAGATCACAATTGAGATCCCAATTTTGTATTTTAGTTCCTTAAACATATTTATCATTATATCATTTATTGGAAAATCAGGTTGATAGGTACTCATATGTTGAATTAAGATGTAGAGTTATTTCTAATTTAATGAGGGTAATGCTTTGGATTTGTTTTTTCTGATTCAGAATCAGATATTTTCTTAGGCAGATCAGATTTTTTAATGCCTAGTGTCACAGATGAATTTTTCACCTCTTCTTAACTTTCGGTACTTTTGTGAAAGATGAAGAACTTGTGGGAGTCCCAATTAGACTCAATTATAGTTTGATTGACTGACTTTGGCATTTAAACACCTAGAAGAGGTTATTTCTTTATAAAGAAAAAAAATCCTTTTCTGTCTATCAGATTTAGAATTTTTTCATTCTTTTCATGAAATTTAGCCATGGCACTTGACAGAATAATTAAAATATATACCACTGAAATATGGCATACAAAAGTCTGACTGAAAGTTAACCAGATAAGAGAGAAGGGAAGAAGTGAGTGAAAGAGAGAGAACTTAAAATATATACAGTATGACAATTTAATAAAGATATCTATACCTAATATGTAGCCAGAATATTTGCCTTCTCAATATAGTTCAAGTTTTCACATTGCTGTGGGACCATCAGGTGTTTTTACCTGGCCTGAAAATGCTATTCTGTGATTTTTTTTTTCTTTAGGTCACTTTTCAATTTGTATCTGCATTTTGTTTTCCTCATTTTTAAATATATACATGCTAATGACAGAATTTCCTCTTTTAGGGCTGTGTAGCATTCCATTGTGTTTATATACATACCACATTTTCTTTATCTGTTGATGGACACTAAAGTGGCTTCCATATCTTGACCATCATGAATAGTGCTGAAATTACATGAGAGAGGGGGTTATGCTAAGTGCAATACGCCAGGTATAGGAGGACAAATATTCCATGATCTTATGTAGATGTAGAATCTGAAAAAATTGACCTTGCAGAAGCAGACATTAAAATGTCAGTTAACAGAGGCTGGGGTGTGGGGGATGCAGAAAAGGAACGTGTTGGTCAAAGGGTACAAGGTTTCAGTTAAACAGTAGGAATAAGTTTTAGCCATCTATTGCACAGCACGGTGACCAGAATTAATAATGTATTGCATATTTCAAAATTGCTAAGAGTATATCTTAAACAGCTTCACCACAAAACAATGATAAGCAGGTGAGGTAATGGACATTTTCATTAGCTTGGTTTACCGCTTCTAAAATGTAGAAATACATTAAAACATTATATATCATAAATGATGCAATTATCTGTCAATTACAAATTTTCAAAACAAATGCACACATATTAGGGAACACAAATTAAGACATGGAGCTTTTGTGGAGGACACTGAAAATAATGATGCGGCAAATAGAAAGCAACAACCATTTAAGGACTGAGAGGCAAGAAATTTTGATGTCAAGATGACTTAAATGAACTGAGCCTTGTCCTCAAATGTTTAAAAGGCTTCCATGTTGAGAAGGATGTGAACCTGGTGGTATTCCTCTTAGTAAACCACTACTCCCTCCATTTCCATTACCGCCACCATCATTGCAACATCAAAATAGCTAAGACTGCTGAATGCTGAGTCAAGAAGTAAGGTCAAACCATGTTTATGTATTGGGTCACATCGTTCGTATAACATTTGAGATAAAGAATCCAGAATCTCAAATCTATGTGGCAGTCATCTAGAGTCTGGTGCCAAGGTTTATGTCTTAATCAGAACAGATTCTTTTTCACACTAAATGTTTTGTCGTCGTTATTTATCTTCATTTAACATCACATAGTTCACCTCCCTTCCACCCCTACACACAATCTCCACGAATGCGAGGATTTTCTTCCCGTTTTCATCACTGTGACCCAGCACTTAAAAACCAGTGCTGGAGATGTAGTAGATGCACAAACATATTATTTGAATTTAATAATGGATTGTAGCATATATAATCAACAATTTAATATGTTTCGATTAAGCACAAAGAACATTTAAAAATAATTGCAGTTGAATTAAATATAGTGTAAAACCACCTCAGGTAATAGGGAGTTCCCAGTCACTACAAATCATCTTACGGAAATTATTAGCGAGGATTTTACTTTTTTAGCTCTTATTTTAAAGTTCAGGGGTACATATGCAGGTTTGTTATATAGGTAAAGTCCTGTTATAAGGGCTTGTTGTACAGATTATTTTGTCACTCTGGGATTAATCCTAGTACCCACAGTTATTTTGCCTGATCCTCTCCCTCCTCCCAGTATCCGTTGTTCTCCTCTTTGTGTCCATGAGTTCTTTTCATTTAACTCCCACTTCTAAGTGAGAACATACTGTACTTGGTTTTCTGTTTCTGTATTAGTTTAGAAAAGATTTTCTATTGGTCTGAAAAACAAGGATGTGGTACTGGCATCTGGGTGCCAAGAAAATGGTGGGAGCAGATGATTATTTTAAAGTCATTTCTATGCTTATTTTCTATTATTCACTTATTTTTCTCCAAACTGTTGACCAAATGTACATACACACACGTGCATACATGCATACACACACACGTATATATACACATTGTTTTCCATTCCCCCTCAATGATTTGGTCTTGTTAAAATTGCTATATATATATTTTAACAAATTGTCTAAGATTCATCTGATGCACTATACAAATGTTTAAAACATGGAGTATGACTGCCTTTGGGTTAATTATTTTAAATCATTTCATAAGTTTTTGTAGCATAATAAATGTGGACTTTATATGCTTCTCAGGAAAAATTTAAATTTTACATGCATTCATAACTGACTAAAGTACAAAGTAATTAACACTTTTCAATGCTTTCTGATAAGTGCAGCCATAACATAGCAATTAAACCCTCAAAATCCACAATGTGAAGATACAGAAAATTATAGTCTTTAAAACTTGAAAATCTGTTTCAGTTGTCTGTAGAATATGCATGTGTGTATTAGTTAAAGTGGAGAAGAAAGTTCAATTTAGTTTAAAGTTTTAATGAGAGAATGCACAATCAGGCACTACTGAATCATTGTTTGAAGTGTACAATTTGGAGTTGAAGGATTTTTAACAACAAAAATATATTGGTATTCTTAACTATGGAACTAGAGAAGCACTTAAAATAATTCAACACATACAAATTACCCCCTCTAGCACCCACCCCACTTCTATTTTTCAAGGTATAATCAAAAACAAATTCTGCATGCAAATATATAAATTACATCTAATTTAATGATGACAAATATTTAGCCTTACTAAAAAATTGTTGCTAAGGGTTCTTTTTATTGTGGTTTTACTGCAATTTGCAGTAACATCTATCCAAAATACTACTTACGATCTATCTAGTGGAGAAATTATAATAAAACAACCCTTGGATCTGAATTTGATTGCAGTGAAACATGACCCCATGACAAACATTTCTGATTTACCCAAGTATGGATTTTATGATGAACCCAGTGATCAAGAGGGTAAAGGTCTATAAATGTAATTTCTTTCCATCTTATTGCAAATTATAGTATTTATTTTAATAAAAACAACAATAAAACATAGTATGTTAAAAGTATAGTATAAAATTAAAACAATTACGTTAGTATGAAGTCACATCTCAAAATAGACTCTTCAATAAAATGAATTCTTTGGCTATAATTTTTAGCATTATACTAAATATGTTATAGGAATATTTTAACTTATTTCTTTGTAAAATTATTTATTTCTGGTTCCATCACTTTGGCTCGGAGGCCTTGCACAGTGGATACATAGCTCTATGCCTCAGTTTTTTCACCTATATGCTGTAGATATCAATGATACCTTGGGTTGTAATGAGAATGTTTCAATACAAGTACATTGCTTACACTATTGATGCCACTTAATAAATTCTGAATAAATTTTAGATAATTTCTATTATTTATGTTACTCATAGCAGATTCAAATAAGTTCTCTAAACCACAAACATGGAAAATCAGACCATCACAACAATATTGTAGTGAGGACATTATAAGTAATCTCCTACAAATACTGAAGTCTAGCTTCAGCCTGTATTTCACAAGTGAGAATAAACTTACTCTGGCCACACACAGTGGCTCACTCCTGTAATCCCAGCATTTTGGGATTTGGGAAGCTGAGGCAAGTAGATTGCTTGAGCCCAGGAATTCAAAACCAGCCGAGAAAATATAGCGAGACCCTGTCTCTCTAAAACAACAAAATAACAATAAAAATGTCAGAAACCCCCCTAATATGATAAATTGGAACTTTATATTTTGAATGCGTTCTGAGCTTTAGGATGTAATTACTAAGGTGCCAGTATATTTAAATTATTAAGTTTATGTATATTCAATATTTTGTGTGTGTTCACTGTTATACATATGTATGCTTACATGTGTATGTATAAGTATGTGTTTACACACACATGACCTTTTCAGAACTTGTATCTGATTGGACAGTTTCTCTGGCTTCCCTCCCTGATTAAAGAGGGAAAAAAGTTAATGTGAGGGTAAAAGGGGGTATAAACACATTTTCTCAAAGGTGGTTTCTAGCAATCCATTTATATGGAATATTGAAAAGGTCAATGTAATACAGGATGATCTCTAATTCTTTGAAAAAATGAGGCATTAAAATTCTGATGCCTCATTCAAGGTTGTAATGAGAACATAACACAAATTGAACCTATTATTTTGACAGTGATAGTAATGAGAATGGGAAATGAAATAAACTTAATGATACTGCAAGTGACTTTTTTATTTCAAAATTTCTGAACTTCCTTGCTGTTTTGCAACATGAAACCATAATATACATATAAGTACTAAATTATTTAAAACTATGTTATGAAAGAGTGGACTGATAGAATAATTTTACCACCAAAAAAATGTTTCTGATTTAATTGCATAAAATCAGACCAGGAAAGACCCCTTTTTGTTTTTTTAAATAAGGATTCTCAATTCTAGGAGGGCAGATGTTCTGAAAGTTTTGAAATTAAAAGCAACAAAGGTTTATCTAGAATTGTTGAAATAAGAGAGCTATAAAAGTACTTAACATATTAACCCTTTGGTAAAGAAACTGACAAGAAAATGTTAAGGCTATGGGAACAGAGCAGAGACTAGAATTCAGCTCTCTGGATCCCCACTCCATGCCTTATTCATTGCTCTTTTCAAATAATTACTGGTTTTCCACTATGTGCCAGCAACCACTCTGTCTTCTTTCCATTCATTAAAAAATGAAATACTTCTGCAAGTTTTACAGACAACCATAAGGATTAGACAGCTATGGAAAGGTAAAGAAAATTCGTTCTTCCCTTATACTATCTTTAAGAACTATTAGTTTTGGTCATATGGAGAGCAGAGATGTTGACTGAATGCAGAGAAGGGACAATTTGGCATTTTGATGGTAAATTTGATCGACATTACTACAAACTGATGATTTAACACCCAAAGTATACTTTGGACTCCAAGAGATCTAGACTGATGGACCTCGTTGATCAAATTAGGCTGGGCTTTTCACATGGCTAAGCTGTGATGAATGTTCTTGTTATCTCTAGGTGTGTGTTCTGTGTAGAATATTGTTCTTGTGCTTTGTCTTTATCAGCTCAAAATGGGGGCCAACAAATCGGTACATGTTTTACTCATGAATGAGGATGTATAGTAATTCCTATACTTGTCAAATCCAAAGATCTGTTTTATTCTTCCACTCTTACGGTATTGAATCATACTTTTATTATTCATTTACTCATTCTACCAATATTGGGTACTAAACTGCTATGAGCTTCAATTCAAAAAGTCAGCACAGACAACCATGCTTCCCAGCTTCAGAGAGCAGAAAAATGAATGAGGTAGTAATTATTAAAGCATTATGCTGATAGAAATTAAATTGCACCAGTGATAAGTGATGTTCAGGAGTGAGATGATCTGTGTACTGCTATAGGCCAATTTCTAGGACAGGACATGGCACATAATGGTTGCTCAATCAGTTTGCGTTTGAATGAATTTGACCTTGTTAGGAATGGCCTACCTAGGAAAATCTTGTTCTGCTCTGGAGGTGAAAATTATTGAAGGACAGTATGGTAGAGAAACATGACAAAAGTTCTGTGGGTCAAAAATTATGAATTCAAGAAACAGAGGGCCAGTGTATTCATGATCTAAGGAAGAATAAGTGTATATGCGTGCACATGCACACACACAAGAGAGTTGGGGAAGGATAAACTCAGAGATAGAGGCAACGTTGTGTAGCGCATTCTAGATTATGTCAAAGAATACCCCAAAATCACTGGGTAGCTTTGAAGTATTTTCAATGGGATTTGAAGTGATGTTATCAGATTTTTCTCCCTACATTTTAATTAACCTAAACATGTAGTTTAGTAAAAGTATCTATTGCTCATTGCTGAAGTGATATAATATTAGCTCAATGATAAGCCCTTGAAAGTACTGGCTAGCATCTTTGCTCCTGTCTTCAGTAACGTAGCATCTTCTTAGACGTTTGGAAATACAGTCAGCCCTTCCTATCTATGGGTTTTGCATTCACAGATACAACCAAATTCAGATAAAAATATTTGAAAAAAAATAAAACATAACAATACAATAAAAGTAATACAAACAAGACAGCATAACAACTACATAGCATTTACATTGTATTAGCTACCATATGCAATCTAGTGATGACAAAGTATATGGGAGGATTTGTGTAGGTTATATGCAAATACTTTGCTAATTTATATGAGAAACTTGAGTATCTGAGGATTCTGGTGTGTGTAAGGCGGGCAGTGAAACCAATCTCCTGTGAATGCCAAAGAACAACTTATTTAATATGTCTCAAGAATTCCATAAGTACCAGATTCCCACTGGCTTGGGACATTGAAGATTTGATCTGATAGGTTGCAAGGAAACTGGGATCTCCAGGTGAAAACTTTGGCCCAGACAAGTATTGTTGAATGCAACAAAGAAGGAAGAAAAGATGAACACTGAGAAATACCAGAAAGCAGAGCTGCGGAAACCTAGAAGGAAACAGTAAAACAAAGAGATATTAAATCCCGGATAGAAGATTTGGAGGCTCCGGGAATTAATACTGGATGACTAGTACTAGTACATGACCAGTCACATAAGATGGAGAATCATACATTAAAAATATGGTGCCAGTCTTAATTGTATTTAGTGTAAGATAGAGAATGACAATTTGTAACTGGATCAAATCAGAATAACTCTTAGAATTAAAAGCAAGTGAAGGAAGCAATATAAAGAAAAAAAAACAATTCCAGCACACTGGGCAGTAGACAAGAAACAAGTGTATCCTAAATTATTAATAAGCATATTCTCAATAAAATTAATTACTGAATATTACATTCATTAAGAATATTGAATGCTTCACATGATCCAGGGACAGTGGTTAAACACACACACACACACACACACACACACACACACACACATACACATTCATGAATCCTATTTATCACACCCTGCTGTAATATCTGATGTATTCTTCAATTGAGAATAAACCCCTTAAATGATCAAAACTAACACGTTTGATTCTCCTAGTGCCCTGGCGGTGCCACACAATCATAAGAAATGAGAGGTATTAGATAATCTCCTTGAGCAGGCGAATCCTATCCTATGACTCTCTCCTCCAATCAGACTCTCTGAGTTCACCATGGTACTCCAAGCCTACATCTAGTGTACCCTGGCATAGCTCTATCAGCTCACATGTTCACCTTGCCACAGTTCTATATTTTTCTCTCTGAATTTGAGTTCCCTTGATTCTGTTCATGGATAAGCTTTGTGACTCCCTGCAGATAGAACTCTTTGCTGAAACGTGACAATGTAGTCAAGGTTCTGACACTATGAATAGCCTTCACCTTGCTTCTCTTTTCCAGGGATAACCATTACACATAGCCCTAGACAATTCAAGCATCCTTGGCCTAAAAATCACATGGCCGATGAAGGATTATAATAGATTTTCATGAGCACTACCTGGTATCCCTCCTTTTGGGGCTCCATTCAACATACGAGATTCCTTCAGACGTTCACAGTGGCATGAACTCCAAGCATCATGTGCTATTGGATATTGCTTATGACTGTATTGGGCCTCAACTTCCTTCATTCTCACCATTCTTTCCTTCACTTACGATTTGCATTGTGCTATTACTTATGCTTGGAAAACCCTCTGTTCTCCTTTCCCTACCTAACTTCTACTTATATTTCTGGTTTTCACTTGGATATTGCTTCCTCCATAAAGCCAGGACTTGGTTAGCAGCATTATGCATGTGCCCCAATAGCACTATGTCCTAATCATTTTATTTCCCCATCCATCTGTGTACCTTTTGGTGTAACTATTTACTTCTTTGTACCCCCTAATCCGAAAGCTGGGATTGTTTATATCTTGTTCATCATTATATCTTGAACTCCTATAAGTGGTATCAAATGTTTATGTGTGCATATATAATATAAATATACATATATCCTCCATATAGATATATGCTATAGATATAGGCTTCATATAGATATGAAGATATCTATATGAAGATATATAGATATATGCTTCATATAGATACAACATATATCTATATGAAGTATATATGTATATTTATACATAGTTAAATATGCATTTGTCAAAGCTTCTGATCAGCATGAAGAGCTCAGTGTACCGGTATAATTTAAGGCAAAATAAGAAATAGATAATTGTTAGTTTTGCCTGCTTATGTTGCAAACAATTTTTAAGAATTAAATCCTTAAAAGCTATAGAGTAGTCCCTAGGTCTGTTACTACCTTTGTTCATGGAGATGCAAGGACTGGAAAGCACTGGATCAGTCAAGTCTGAATTCCTTTCTGGGTATAAAGAACTTGTGATGTTATCTTTCTATCTTTCTATGAGTGAGTGCTTTAAATGTTCTTTTTTTTTTTTTTGAACTGAGTCTCCTACTGTGGCCAAGGCTGGAGTGGAGTGCAGTGGCGCGATCTTAGCTCACTGCAAGCTCTGCCTCCCGGGTTCATGCCATTCTCCTGCCTTAGCCTCCCGAGTAGCTGGGACTACAGGCGCTCACCACCACACCCGTCTAATTTTTTGTATTTTTAGTGGAGATGGGGTGTCACTGTGTTAGCCAGGAAGGTCTCGATCTCCTGACCTCGTGATCCGCCCTCCGCAGCCTCCCAAAGTGCTGGGATTACAGGCGTGAGCCACGACGCCTGGCCGAGTGCCTTCAGTGTTTTTAAGGGAGAACTATTTTTGTGGGAAATAGATGTGTTATGTTTGCTATGTTTAGTTGTTACAGTAAACTTTTTTTAAAAGACAGTAAATCTTTGTTGGGTTTATTTATTCCCTTTTAATGGCAGTCTGGCTTGAATGCATCTGGTATTGGTCATATAGAAAAAAAATGACAGCATTTCTACTACAGAAACTGATAAACATCTACATAATTTTTCTAATTTCAGCTCTAAATTTTTACAGGTGTGTTTTCAATTGCTATTAGTTTTAGCTTATCTGCTTTTTAATAGAATGACCTACATTTTTTGTTCTGTCAAATGTATGCGCTGTTACTAAAAGAACAATGAGTTAATTTGAAAGCTTAGCATACATTAAGATTTTTTTAAATGTGTGGTCACTGGGGATCACATAATTCGTTTTTGATGTCCATTTCTTCCCAAGTATAAAATTAATGCATTAATTAGTCATTATAAGGAAGCTTTCCTAAGTCCTTTCCTAAATGAAATACTAAACATTAAGGTCTCTTCCTCTGATCATCAACTGTTAAACAATGTCTTCCTGTTCACATTGACCTTGCGTTTTTCTTCTACAGCAGGACAGCAATTACAGTAATAATAGCTCCTTTTAGAATAGGATTTTAGAGGAAGTTACTGGCAATAAAGGCCTGTAAAATTTTTTAAAATTTACTATTATAATAATCAAAATAAGATGTTTATTCCAGTGCTATTTAGAAAAGTAAAAAGCAAAACACAACCAGGAAAAAAAAAACCTGAAATTACTATCAAAAACAAAATATTAAGGCACGTGCACCTGATGAAATACCAAGAAGTATGTAAATGATGGTTTACGAATTTTGTAATAATATACAAAGAATGGTACTAATCCTGCATGCAGGTTTTTGGAAAGAATCCTAATACATATATTTTGGAAAAGCCAGTAGATATTCATGTTAAAAAATTGGAAAGTACAGAAAAGTATAAAAGCAAAAAATAAGCAGAAACTCATATTCATGTCTGTTCCACTATGCCAATATTGTAGAGAAACTTTTTTAAGCTTAATACATTTAACTATAAAAATAAAGGCTAACTTATATCAAGTTTGTGTTGTGTTTTATCCTGGGCAATTTAGAATGTATATTACCATCTTAATCTTATGTTAGTAGTTGGCTAAATTTATAGATAAGGAAACTGGGGTTATGAAATCTCATAACTTAAGTACCTTTGGACAATAATTCTTACTGGATGGAATAATCCAACTAAGTGAGGATTTTGTTTCAATTCTTGGTTCATGTGGTTCTGCATCAAATGACTATATATGAAAGGAGCTGGAGAAATATATTATTCCCCAACTATTTGTTATGTTTTGAGAGACAGCCTCTCTCTGTCATCCAGGCTGGAGTGCAGTGGCATGATCTTGGCTCACAGCGACCATTGCCTCCAGGGTTCAAGTGATTCTTCTGCCTCAGCCTCCCAAGTACCTGGGACTACAGGCGTGGGCCACCACACTGGGCTAATTTATGTATTTTTAGTAGAGACGGGGTTTCACCATATTGGTCAGGCTGGTCTCGAACTACTGACCTTGTGATCCGCACGCCTAGGCCTCCAAAAGCGCTGGGATAACAGGCGTGAGCCACCACGCCCCAGCCATATTTTTCAATCTTCAAAAATTAACTCATTGCTACTGCTCATACCCAAGCATATCACGTATCTACCACTTCCGTGTGATGATAAAAGTTGCTCTGCACACCCAAGCTATGACTTTGTGGGCCAGGTGACACTCAGTTCATGATGGGCATCTCAGGTTGCATGGCAACTTGGTGATTTATGGTCAAGCATTCAGTCTTTACCAAGGCCAAGTAGCAGGCTAAGAGTTGTTGTTGAAAGGAGCGTGGTTGTCTGTGAATGGCGGCAGAGACTCGCTCCAAAATACTAAAGGCTTGTACTGTGATTCACCTATAGGGGCTTGCCAAAGACTCCAAACAACTGCCCTATCAGCTGCTGATACTTCAAGCACAATTGGCTCTGTGGGATCATATGGCCCAAGGGGCAGAGCAGCTTGCACAGCAGCTTGGAGCTATTCTAGGGGTGTGGGGCCTTTCCATTGTCTTATCACACTCAAACCATTCAATAATTTAAAAAAGGAAAATTCCTTTGAGAAATGAAAATCCCAAGACTGAGGATCATTCTAAAACAGGATAGAAAATAATGCCTATTGTCAAATTACTGTATTATTTTATACATATTTCCCTGAGACAGTTTTTTTTCTAATTAGTAAAATGGTGATACTATTACTTACAAGATATAGATAATAAAACAAACTACTCAGCAATCATTTGACAATGTTTTAAGGTTAGGATGTACACTGCAGTCTGAGAGCTGTTTTGAATACAACAAAGTAAAATACAAACATGGTCTGATCCCCTGGAGAGCTTACACACAATAAATAACTCTAGCATTACTTGCATCATCTTTAGTTTACTCTTGTTCTAGAAACAGTTATTACAAACAAGTATATAGAAACAGAAAAATCTTGTGCAGAAAATGGATGGTTGAAAGGATAACATTTCTTTTCTAATTGTTACCCTTCCAACTTTTCACATGGATTTGTCTTATAAGCCAGTTTCAGTGACAGCAAAGTGGTTTAGTGATAAGGGAAGGCTCTCATCTAAAGCTTTACAAGTTTGCAGAAATAAACCAATGTGCTGTCTTGACTACTGTTGCCAGGGGTACATTGTGCTCATGTTAAATTTCTTTTAGAATCTATTGCCTAGCACCTGGGAATATAGTTGCCAAGTAGTGTAAGCACTCCAACCCCAAGATTATGCTGTAGAGAAACAGCAGCCCCTATTTCTGGCAGACAAAAATAATGGTAAACAAAATAACCTTGATGTACTATTAGTTGATATGAAAATTATTCTTGACATAGAACACTGAGAATAGAAAAGTCATTCGGTATGTGCAGTGTCAGATTTGGAAAAAAATAAGTGCCAACAACATACTTCTTCCACATCCTAGTGACAATTTAAACAAGGGATAAATACTACTTACCTCTCCATTCTGTACAGAGCTGAGGCAGTAGGGGTGGAATGGAGGGGAGTGGGGATTGTTAATTGCTACATTTGGCCAGTTTTGCACTGGACTCTGTGATATTCGATAACTTTCTAGTATAGCATTATGGTTAAGATAATAGACCAGAATCAGTCAAACTCAGGTTTGAATCCTGACTTTTATTGTTTTGTTTTGTTTTGAAACAGTCTGTCTGTGTCACCCAGGCTGGAGTACAGTGGCATGATCTGAGCTCACTGCAACCTCTGCCTCCCAGGTTCAAGCAATTCTCCTGCCTCCACCTCCTGAGTAGCTGGGACTACAGGCACATATTACCACATCCAGCTAATTTTTGTGTTTTTAGTAGAGACAGGGTTTCACCATGTTGACCAGGCTGGTCTCGAACTCCTGACCTCAGGTGATCCACCCACCTTGGCCTCCCAAAGTACTGTGATCACAGCCATGAGCCACCGTGCCCAGCCTGAATCCTGACTTTTTGACCTAGGGCAATTTAACAAAATTTTCTGAATCTGTTTCTCCATATTTCATGGAGCTATAAAAGTATCTTTCTCACAACATTGTGGTGAAGCATAAAATGCAGAAGAACAAAGCAACATAGAATATTAAACTCAATGCCTGATACATAATCAATGATGCATACATTAGTACTATTAGAGTCAGGTGTTGCTATGTCTATGACAATATCTGCAGATGTTCTTTATTAGAAAGTGAAGAAGGAACAAAAATCTGGTATTGAACTGCATCTTGTCTGGAGTCTCAATCAGACCTCATGTATTTCCAACATATTTTACTATGTGAGGGATTTCTGTTTTTATTTTCTCAAGACTTGAGAATTAACATGTATATACGTATATCTCAGGTGAAGGTATGTGTCTGTAGCATTGCATACATTAAATATATAGCATGATGGAAAAGTTGATACATTACTACAAAAATAGTACAATGTGAATGTCTTCAAGCTTTCCCCATTCACCAGTTGTAACTAGGCCTCTGACTTTTCTCTCCTGTATAAGCTCCACTCAGACCAGCATACTTTTTGTTTTGAGAACTAAGCAAGGCGATTGAGCGATGATTGAAATGATGTTCTTGGTCTCTAGAAATCCATGTGCCAGAAGAAGTGAGGGAGGACACAGATAACACACACTTAGCCCATAAATTAATACAATAAATCCAGAGATTCATTGGTTTAAAGAAATGCATGGGATAGAGGATGAGCAGGTGATGCTTTAGTGTAGCTACCTGGAGAAAACTTTCTTCAGGAGGTGATACTTGAGGTGAGGAGGGTACTGTCTTACTTAGGTGTCCCACTTAACATTGTTCATGGGGATTGTGAGTCAGAAATGGGGAATGGAGAGTAGGAAAGAGGCACAGGCCAGGGACTGAGAAGTGTTTACATAGCAGGCAGTAAATGCAGAGGCACTGGAGAGAATGATGCTGGAGTCACTGAGACATTTGAGAGCAATACTAAGAAAAAAAGGAGGAATAAAAGCATTACTTCAGACCTTGTGCCCTTTTACAGCATTTCAGAACCACAAGTAAAAGGCATGAGCTATTTTGAAATTGTTTGACCTTTTTTGCTTTCCACAATAGTGACATTTGTTAAGTTAGGAATGCGGGACCAGGAATCAGCTGATTAGGTTCAGATAGTGGCTGAGATACTTCCTACCCCTGTAACCTCATTTTTCTCAGCTGTCAATTGGGGAAATTATATTCAATAGCATTATCCTGAAAATTAGTTAATATTTGTAAAATGCTTTAGAAAGTGTTGGAAACATACTAATTACTAAATAATTAGCTATTATTTAATTGTTAATATTTGTTAAAATATTTTGCATTTATGAATGCAATTTCTCTGTAAAATCAATTGCTTTTACCAGACAGTGTCTGTGGGGGAATAAACATTTTTTCTTGATTACAATTCTCCTAAAAAATTGTTCCCAAGTTTCACAGAGCTGTCGTAAATACCCTGCAACACACCCAGTCATCAGTTGTACATAATTTGATCACATAAGAACCAGCATCATTTGGTTTATAAACACAAATACTCAATCGCGAGTCATAAAGCTAAAGGGAGAAGAAACTAATTAACAACTCCATGAATGCAAAGGGATGTAAGAACAAGGCAAAGGGTTTGATGATCTGTGTTTTAAACGTGGTGTTTTTCTTTTTAAATAATGGAGTTTTATTTTAATTCTTTCACACTTTGTAATCCCAATTAGACTTTTTGTGAGTACTGTATATTCAATCCCTTATACATTTAATACCTAGTGTTTTTCAAGCCCTGTAGATGCAGAAGTGATAAATTGATGATCTTTATCCTCCAGGAGTCCTAGCTTTTCCAGGAAAACACACACACACACACACACACATTAATGATGTTACAATGTGATTAATCTATTGTAAAAATATGAATAAAAAGTTCTGAGAACACAGAGGTACGAACAATTAATACACTTTAGCAGCGAAGGAGGCATGTGAGTTTGGCCTTGAAAGTGGGTCAGGTAAAAATTCCCAGTGCAGAAGGAAAGGTGAAAACATTTCAGACAGGAGGCTCAACATGAGCTAAGGCCTGGAAGGACCTAAACTGGGGAAAAGACTGATGTGAGTGAGGGAAGTGAAAGGAATGGTCAGATTGCTAAATGTCCTCTTTGCTGTGCCAGGGACATTGAACTTTGTCCTCTTCATCTGGGAGAGCCATTAAATGGTTTTGAGGAAGAACAGGTCATGTATACACTCATCTAAAACAATTATTCTGAACATTCCTGTCCAGCAAGGACAGGATAGGCATGGGAACTTTTTCTGGCCAACGGTATAAATTTTCCTGGGAGCGGTGATGTCAAGTACGATTCGAGTTGTCTTTCATAGCTACTGTGTAAGATGTTTTGCACGTTTTCACTTTATCTAAACTTCATCTTTTGTCTGAAACTATTAGGCATCATCATTATCACTCAGATAATAAACTATATATATCATCCATTTTCCAGTCTGGATTCTGAACAACCTGTACTAGAACAAAGAATACACAGGGAAGCTTAAATAACTCTTTGGTGACCATGAAGGCTGTATAAGATCAAAGGAGGTCACATTAACTCTGTTAGCCAGATGAACTTGCTGCTACTTTAACCACAAGTTAGACCGTTGGACTCACCCAGTCCCAAGCAACTCTGGGCCACGGCAGCAGGCCTAATCATGTGGAAAGGGTCTACCTAGGTAAGAAAGCTTGAAGGACCACTGGACATGGGGACTTGAACCCCAAGAGGAAGTAGTGCAATGGGAGCTGAATATCCTTTCACAAATTTACCTATGTGATTGTCATGCCAGATTCCCTGAGATGTAGAAGGTCAAGACATGTACCCAGAAGTATCCCAACAGTCAAGTTTCCTATAGCCGAAAATAAATAAAATGCAAGGGGAAGAAGTATCCCCACTGTGACACTCTTTGAACCCAGTTAGTTATTATGGATCCCATGTTGTGTCCGTTACACCCCATTGATCTTAAAACTGGGTCATTGGTTCTCATTCTCCTCCTCCCTCACTCCCAAACAGCAACATTGAGATCAAACCAGAGATTTCTGGCTAATGGACAGTGGAGTTGATTTTTGAGTGATGAATGACGACTTCTGGAACACTGTTCCAATGCAGGCATTAAGCTAAGCATGCTGGGTAGAGGAGAATGCACTGTGGTGTTTCTTTAAAAACTCTGAGTGAAAGCTGCCAGTGAACATTAGCTGCATCCAAGCGGGACAGCCGCTATGCAGCCACCTGTGTTTTTCACAGAGAGAGATTGAGAAGACTACACAAAACACACACACACACACACAACTTTCCAACATCAGTGGTGTTGTATTTTTAAAATAAAAATATGGTATTCTATGTGGATTTCACTATTTGATGGGCCAGGAGGATCAAATTATATCATCAATGATGTCTCCATTACATCACCTGGGGAGTGAATCAAAAGAACTATTCTTTCTACATAATTATATACCTCTATGTAGGTCTTGTGCTGCCTTTGCTGAGAAAATGGTGTTCGTTTTTTAACTTAGCCGCAGAGTGAACTTGGTGAATGTGTGCAATAAAAGAGGTTCCTATTTTGAGCTGCTTCTTAACTAAGAATATTTGATACTACTGCACCTACATAGTCTTTAACACACTGACATTATGTAAATTAAATATGTTAATCCCCACCTCTGTGCAGTCTTCTTCCATTTGAACTTTTATCCCCTTTTGTTACCAGAAAGGAGAAACAAAAAGGAAAAAAAAAAAAAGATGTAAGGAAAGACTCCTGCCAAAAATAATAGCTATGTTCAATGTTTTCCCTGGTTTCCTATTGTTTAAAATGTGCTTTTCCTGCCAAGGTCCCGTTTAAGTGCATTACCTCTACATGCTAATAGACTAATTAAAATATGAATAAATAAAAAATTTCCTTTGAACTTTTTTTCCCCTTTTTTGGTGAAGTTAAAGTTGAGTTTTCTGAACTAGGATTAATCAAGAAGATATTTTTTACTTCATTGTTTTCCTGCTGGAAAAAATATCAACTCCTACTCCTGTCTCCAGTATGAATCTAAGACTGGATAGTGCTCCATGAAAGTAAAACACAAATGTTAGTTAAGGTCAGGAAGCCTATGTTTGAGTCTTGGTTGCACACCCTTAGTTTCAGTATCTCAACTTCTCTCAACCATCATCTCCTTATATATAAATAACTCCCGTGGATATAAATTTACTCTATCTTAACAAGAATTACAAAGACATAGAGGTTTTGACAAAGACTCCTTTGCATCTGTCTATCCCTGGTGTACAAGAATTGCATCTGAATCATCTTTTAATCATTTAGCTCAGGCCCAAAGCATAATAGGACTTGAGAAAATGTTCATCATGTAAATATAGTTTTGTGGATGTAGAGTAGATAAGGTTGTGGGATTGGAAGATGCAGATCCAACATACAACTAGAAGGATTTTGGCCAAACTATTTGTCCCTGGTGTCATAGAGACAGATGGGAAGGCAAATAGTGTGTAAGACGTGACACACACTAGATTTACAAAAGACATCCCTGTTATCTAAATGCAGATACATGGATTTTATAACTATTGAGTGTTTAGTAATTAGCTAAGAGCACACTGTCCTCTCTACTTAGAGTTAATGCTGAAAATGTCATTACAAACTGGACAGATTACACATTAACTCAAATGAATCATTACGGGGGAAGAAACTTTGTTGTTTTTTCTGGGTGAGAGGTATCACCTTTTTTAATTTTTTTTTTTAAATGTTTCAATAGCTTTTGGTGTACAGGTGATTTTTTGGTTATATAGATGAATTACATAGTAGTGAATACTGAGATTTTAGTGCATTCATAACCTGAGTAGAGTACTTTGCACCCAATGTGTAAGTTTCTATCCTTAGCCCCTCCCACCTTCTACCTTCTGAGTCCTTAAGGTTCATTATATCACTTTGCTTACTCATAGCTTAGCTCTTCTTTATGAGTGAGAACATACGGTTTTTGGTTTTCTACTCCTGTGTTAGTCAACTTAGAATAATGGCCTCTAGCGCCATCCAAGTTGCTGCAAAAGACTTTATTTCATTCCTTTTAATGACTGAGTAGTATTTCATGGTATATATATATATACCACCTTTTCTTTATCCACTCATTAGTCAATGGGCACTTAGGTTGGATCCACATCTTTGCAATTCTGAATTCTGCCCTTATTAACATATGTGTGCAAGTGTCTGTATAATGACTTACTTTCCTTTGGGTAGTGGAATTGCTGGATTGAATGGTATATCTACTTTTAGCTATTTAAGGAACCTCCATACTCTCTTCCAGAGATTATACTAATTTACATTTCCAACAGCAGTATGTAAGTGTTCCCTTTTCCCCATATCCACACTAACATCTATTGTTTTTCAAAATAATGTTCTTTCTTACAGGAGTAAGGTGGCACCTCATGATGGTTTTAATTTGCATTTCCCTGATTAGTGATGTTGAGCATGTTTTCATATGTTTGTTGGCCATTTGGATATCTCCTTTTGAAAAATATTCATGTCCTTTGCCCACTTATGGGTGGGATTATCCCCATTGTCTTGGGGATTAACATTTGCTTCCTCATTACTTATGCACATTTCTGCAGCCAGTTTGAATTTCTCCTAGAAAATGGGATTTTCTTTTCTATCACATTGTCAGGCTGCAAATTTCACAAACTTTCATTCTCTGTTTCCCTTATAAAACTGAATGCCTTTAACAGTACCCAAGTCACCTCTTGAATGCTTTGCTGCTTAGAAATTTCTTCTGCCAGATACCTTAAATCATCTCTCAAGTTCAAAGTTCCACAAATCTTTAGGGCAGGGGCAAAATGCTGCCAGTCTCTTTGCTAAAACATAACAAGAGTCACCTTTGCTCCAGTTCCCAACAAGTTTCTCATCTCCATCTGAGACCACCTCAGCCTGGACCTTACCGTTCATATCACTATAAGCATTTTTGTCAGTCATTCAAGTCTCTAGGAAGTTCCAAACTTTTCCAAATTTCCCTATCGTCTTCTGAGCCTTCCAATCTGTTTCACCCTCTGCCTGTTACCCAGTTCCAAAGGTGCTTCCACAGTTTGATGTATCTTTTCAGCAACACCCCACTCTGCTGGTACCAATTCACTGTATTAGTCCGTTTTCACACTTCTAATAAAAACATACCCAAGACTGGGCAATTTACAAAAGAAAGAGGTTTATTGGTCTTACAGTTCCACATGGCTGGGGAGGCCTCACAATCATGATGGAAGGTGAAAGACACATCTCAGAGGGCAGAAGACAAGAGAATGAGAACCAAGCGAAGTGGGTTTCCTCTTATCAAATCATCAGATCTCATGAGACTCATTCACTATCATAACAGTGCAGGAAAGACTCATCCCCATAATTTAATCACTCCCCACTTGGTTCCTCCCATGACACATGGGAATTATTGGAGTTACAATTCAAAATGAGATTTGGGTGAGGACACAGGCAAACCTTTTTTTTCTTAAAGATGAACGCATAAAAATTGGAAGCAATATCATGAAACTTCATAGGTTAGGAAGCCTTGGGCAAGCATCTAGTGAATTGATTCTCTGTCCAGAGCCTGGACCAGAAAGATCTTCCTTTCTTCTGACCCTCTCACAGCCCTAATATCTTTTAGAAATATAGGTCTAACAGATTTTATCCTATGATGTGTGATCTTTTTCATACATTGTGTCATTTGGAAATTGAGTTTGAGGTAACATGATTGCAGCTGCATAATTTCACTAAAAAGCAGAACAGATCCTCTTCCAGCAACATATTTCTCATTCCTTGAGATGGTTAGGATCCTAAGAAAGGGATTTGTGGCACGTTTGTAAGTTTTAAACAAACGTCTTTTCCAAGCTGTACTGCAACTCATTTCCATCCTTGTGGTTAACCAGGAGAACAAAAAAAAAATGGCTGGAATTCAGTCTATTGTTCCTGAGAATGGAAGAGGGATTCAAAGTGTCAACTCTTGGGCTCAGAAATCAAATTTGGCAGTTTTATGATAGTTGCTGGTATAAAAGTGTAAAAACCAATCATTCTTACACCAGGCTCCAAATAATATTAAACCTTTTTAATGACTCATATACCCAATATTCACTTATTCACCAAATAATTGAGTGATTATTTAGTTGCAATGCCAAACAATGGGGATGTGTTTGTCAGTTAAAACAGCTAGGGTTCGTGGTGTCAGGGAGCTTGCAGTCCGGTAGAAGAGACAGATCAAGTACAGAAACAATTCATTACATAATTACACATATTCTATGGAGGAATCATAGAAGGCCAGGCTCAGTGGCTCATGCCTGTAATCCCAACACTTTTGGAGGCCTAGGCAAGCAGATAACTTGGGGTCAGGAGTTTGAGATGACCCCAGCCAATATGTGAAACCCCATCTGTACCAAAAAAAAATTAGTTGGGTGTGGTGGCACATACCTGTGGTCCCAGCTACTTGCGGGGCTGAGGTAGGAGAACTGCTTGAACCTAGGGGTTAAGGCTGCAGTGAGCCAAGACCCTGTCTCAAAAAAAAAAAAAAAAAATGCAGTGAGAATAACAAGAGGAACCTACTTATATCCAGAGTAATGTTTACAACTGTGAACTAAAAATTAAAAAATCAAACTTTATTTTTATTTTTGAGACAAGATCTCTGTCACCCAGGCTGGGGTATAGTGACACTATTATAGCTCACTGCAACCTCAGACTCCTGGGCTCAAGTGATCCTCTTGCTTCAGCTTCCCTAGTAAGTGGAACTATAAGCTCATACCACCATGCCCAGCTCGTGCTCTCGCATATTAAATATATATAAATTATATATAT
>NW_012103354.1:3019589-3023103 GCF_000951045.1 Mandrillus leucophaeus
ATAAATATATAATTATATATATCAAATATATGTAATTATATCAAATATATGATATCAAATATGTAATTATATCAAGTATATGATATCAAATATGTAATTATATCAAGTATATGATATCAAATATGTAATTATATCAAGTATATGATATCAAATATGTAATTATATCAACTATGTAATATCAAATATATCATATCAAATATGTAATTATATCAAATATGTAATTATATAAAATATATATAATATATATAATTTAGAGATGAGGTCTTGCTATGTCGCTCAGGCTGGTCTCCAACTCCTGAACTCAACTGATTCTCCCACCTCTGCCTTCCAAGGTTCTGGAATTACAAGTGTGAGCCCTTGTGCCCAGTCTAAAAAGTCAAGCTTTTGACAAGGGTAATGGAAGAGGTTCCAGGCAGATAAAACATAATGTGCAGAGGTCCTGTGGTGAGAATCTTATATGGAGAGTTGTTGAGTTTACTGTCACGACTTGATGGCTTTCTACTCTGCATGCTATACTCCTTCTGAGACAAACTAATTATCTCACAGATACTGCAAAGTCAGCACCACCAAAATAAATGTTTTATTTTCTTCAGTCCTAAATATTCTCCTCCATTCTCTTAACTTTCTAGTTCACCCTCATGCCTAATTAGTAACCAAAGTTCATCAGTTCATCCTTAGATTTTGTTCCCTATATATTTCCCACCTTCTTGCCTTATTTTCCTTTTCCTCTTACTCTTTTTCCCTCCACTGCTTCCTTTCTCCTTCAGATTTTCATCATCTTTTTCCTTGGGCTATCATCTAGCTTTTAATCTGGCATTTCTTTTTATTGCCTCAGAATAATTTTTATGTATCCCAAGTCTGGTCATGTCACATCCTGTATAAACCTCTGTTGACTTCTCATTGCCCCAGGAGAAAGTAGAAGTTCTTATTGGAGTAGATAAAAAACTTTATCTGGAGCCAGAACTTTTTTTTGACTTTTTTCCTAATAATACTCTAGTCTATAATTTATTAGTATATTTTATAAATATCTTCTAGCCATTTAAATAGAGAAGACTGTTGTAATGTCATTCTGCCTTTGCACACGATGTCCCTGTGGCCTAGAAATTAGCCTACTTCTTTGCGGACTAGTGCTACTTCTCATCACATTTTGGGCCCTCTTTCACATGTTGAGTTCAACACTTGAAGGCTAAGTCTATCATTGCAGTTAGCACAATGGACTCTGTTTATATGTTTTTGGTTCATGGTTATGATCCTTTGGGGTCCAGGGATTTTCCTTTCATTACTGCATCTTCTAACCACATAAACACATCTGGTACAGAGTGAGTTCATGAAATCGTGAGTACAGAAAATGTCAGTGAACAGAAGTCTCTTTAAAGAGCTGGGTTTGTTTTTTTTTTCCTTATTATTCAGAAGACTTTAAAATAAATGCCACAGGTGTTTCCACCATAGAGAATCATGACCTTGCTGAAACTTCAAGTCATCATTGGAGAGAACAAGTTAAATTGAGAAGAATGTACCTGAAGTCAACAAGCAGAATGTCTTTGTTTCAAGAGCTGTTTCTTTCCACTCAGTTTGATGAGAACAGAGATTGACATTCTCTGCCTATCCAAAGAACAGACTTTGAAGTATCAGATTTTATTGATTGCTCAGTAAGCTGTTACAGCAACAGGCCAGAAAAAGTTTTGGAGGGATATAGATGGCGAAGATGTGGTTTTTGACTGACTTACTCTAAATATTTAGTCAGTATCTTTCAAGAATGCATTATATTTGTTGAACCTATCACACTCTGACTTCTGTAAAAAGGAAAGAGTGTTTTAATATGTCTCTCTTGAGGGCATATGAACTGCAGGTTAGGTTGAGGGCAGGCAAAGGAAAGCAAAGTGAAGAAAAAAATAAAATGTATTCATATATGAGACCCTCAAGAGCAATGATTTTCAAGTTAAGAGTGATTTTGCTCACCAGGGGATACTTGGCAAAATCAAGAGGCATTCTTGTGCTACTGGCATCTAGAAGGTGTGGAGGTCAGGGCTGCTACTTAACATTTTACAATTCACAGGACAGCTCTTCTCAACAGAATAATTCAGCATGAAATGTCAATAGTGGTGAGGTTAAGAAACCTTGTTTTATAGTCAGTAGCACTAATTGATCCAGTAACCTTAAAACAGTCATTTATAATGTTAGGACCTCCTTTAACTCATCTGGGGGAAAAAAAAAAAAAAAAGGTTGGACCAGATCATCAAGTTTTCTTCCATGTTTGGTTTTATATGAGCCTTAATCCTAATATGGGATAGAAACTTCAAGACAAGATTAAATAGACAGCAACAATTTGAATATGACACCTGGCAAAGGTGAGAATGTTACTCCATAGACTCGAATCAGTTGTTTTAAAATATATAGTTGGTATAAAAGGTATACAGATTTTTTGTTTTGCAAATATTGAGTTGACCTTCAGAAAGTTTTATTGATCTTTGAAATTCTCACTTGAGAAGAAAGACTGCAGCAAAAAGAAGAAGATGTACCAAATAGAATCTAAGGCTCTTTAGAGCTGCTTTTTCTATAGATTCTAAATGACCAAAGTTCCTGTGAAAGGCTGTTTTATGTGAGACTATAGCAGTGTGTGCCACTGATAAAGACAGACTCCGGGACATGGGGATGGTTTGCTGAATGAAAGAAGGTGTTCATGTGGACAATTTACTGTTTTCAGTTTCAGATGTTAGTATATTATGCTTCCCTTCATCCTGCCAACAGTGTAATAACTGACCCCGATTCACAGCTAGAATCTCCCTATACTGACAAAAGTGCATCTTGGGATAAATGGCCTTCCGTTGCTAGGTTAGAAAGTGCAGTGTGGAAAAGAGATAAGAAAGAACAGGCGGGAGAGATACCTGCTGACTTTCTCTCAATCCTCCTAAGCCTAGAACTGAGAAGAAATTGACTTTCTGTTTTGGTTATCTATTGTGGTATAACAAAGTACACCAAAACTTGGTGGCTTCAATCATTACATTGTTGTAATTAGATCTCTGTATTTTTTGGGTCAGCACACATCAGGGGCCAGCTGTCTCCGATCCATAAAGTCTTAGGTCTTGTGGAAGCTAGAATGGCTTGAATATCCTGTTGCATCTGTTTGCCTCTCTCTGCCTCTCTCCGTGTCTCTGCATTTCTCTCTCCTGTCTCCCTCTCCCATATAACCTCTCAATGTTGCTAGTTTGAATTTTCTTGCCACACAGCAGGCTCGCATTTACAAATCTCTTCCCCATGTTCTCTTGCTGCTCCAAGAGAACAAGAGAGAAGCTACCAGTCGTCTTCAAAGCTAGACAGAGAACTGGCATAAAACATTTCTGATGTATTCTACTTGTCAGTGCAGTCCCAGGCCAGCTCAGATGCAAAGAGAGGTGAGATATATCCCATCTGTCAATGAGAGAAGTGTCAACATTTGTGTGACCATTTTTAATCTGCCACACTCTATCTTGAAATTAATCCTTCTATAAAAATGCCAAGTGTACATTCTAAATTC
>NW_012103354.1:3029113-3030162 GCF_000951045.1 Mandrillus leucophaeus
CCATGCATACTGAACACTCCGATGTCAGTCAAAATAAAAGGGGAAAGAGTGGGAAATGGGGGGAGGAGGGGATATTCAATGAGGACTTTTTACAGGTTGCCAGGGAATATAAACTTTAATTTGTTAAGTGATGGGTGCCATTGGAAGATTTTTAGCAAAAGAGTGCCATGGTCAGGGTTTAGCTATTTAAAAATTACAACACCTTCTAGGAACAAATGAAACTTATGCACAGTCAGAACTCACCACCCATGTACTTGCACCCTGAATGGAAGAACACTAGTGGCCTTTGGTTGGCATGATTGAATGTCTGGCAGCATTTTCTTCTGTTACATAAAACTTTCCATGGCTATGAGGTTTTAAACATCTATCTTGTGATTAAGAGACTGAAAGGACCTCCCACACTACGGCATTCTCCAGGTGTGGATATAACCACCCCAAAGTATGATTTGGATCTCAAACCCAGAACCAAATTTAGAAACAATTTTTAATTATAATGAGTGTATGGTCCAGATGACATCAAATTTTTTATTATTCAAAACTTCACACAGGGTCTTGACTTTGCCATAGTACAATCAAGAATAAAAAGGAGAGACAATTTCTCCCCGTGTTTATGGGTAGCTTTTAATTATTTGTAAAAATTTTCTTAGAAAATAAAAACAGAGGCCAGACACGGTGGCTCATGCCTGTAATCCCAGCACTTTGGGAGGCTGAGGTGGGCAGATGACCTGAGGTCAGGAGTTTGAAACCAGTCTGGCCAAAATGTGAAATCCCATTTCTACTGAAAATACAAAAATTAGCCAGGTGTGGTGGTGTGTGCCAGTTCCAGTTACTGGGGAGGCTGAAGCAGGAGAATCTCTTGAACCTGGGAAGTGGAGGTTGCAGTGAGCTGAGATCATGCCGTTGCACTCCAGCCTGGGCAACAAAGCGAGTCTCTATCTCAAAAAGGAAAGGAAAAAAAAAAAAAAAAAACAGTTGTCTAAATCGAAGGAACTTAAAATATTTTATGTTCTACATTGCCAAGTCATTTTGATTCCTGTATTTGAGTGAGT
>NW_012103354.1:3032987-3034776 GCF_000951045.1 Mandrillus leucophaeus
TCCATAATGTGAGCTCCTGTAGCTGAATTAGACTTCTTTTCTGCTCCTAGAGCAGTATTTGTATAAGCATGACTTTTGCAATCTGTTTTTGTCTTGCTTTTTCTTAAAGACCCAGAATGGTGAATGTAACTTCTGAAAATTATCAATCAGCCACTAATTGAAAATTTTCATAAGTTACTTTCATCATTCTGAGTCTCAATTTCCTTATATATAACATGGTGATATTAGTACTCCTCCATGAGATGACATGTGATAAAGTTATTTGGAACAGCTACTGTTGGACATGGCAAAAACCCCACGAGAATTTGCTGAATGAATTTGCAGCTTCTCAAGTTAAGGGCCACATTCGCAGTCTCCATGTGTTTTGTGGGAGGAGGATGATTAGATATGTGTGAATGAAATAAACCTTTTGGTGGCTTAAATGAATTAGGGAAAGGCATCTTATCCACTTTTTAAACTCTGTTTTGCCTTGTTGATATTATCTATCCCCATTTTATAAATTATCATTTTGTGTGCTATGGCTACTAAATTTCTCTCACCAGTGCAGACTTTTCCTTGTAACTCCACACTGATACATGATTAGTTGTACAAAATATCTTCAAACACTACACATCCAATACTCGATTCATGTCATGAAGTTGTTTATTTGAGATGGAGTCTCACTCTTTCTTGCCCAGGCTGGAGTACAGTGGCACAATCTCAGTTCACTGGAACCCCAGCCTCCTGGGTGCAAGTGATTCTCCTGCCTCAGCCTCCTGAGTAGCTGGGACTACATGCACCTGCCACCACACCTAGCTAATATTTGTATATTTAGTAGAGATGAGGTTTCACCATTTTGGCCAGGCTGGTCTCGAACTCCTGGCCTCAAGTGATCCACCTGCCTCAGCCTCACGAAGTGCTGGGATTACAGGCGTGACCCACCACGCCCAAACAGGAAGAATTTTTTCATCATTAGTTTGATCATACGACTCAAGAGGGCAATAAACAGCAAAAAGTGTAAGTCTGTATAACTTTATCTGCCAAAAAATACTATTAACAGTGTTGACATATACTTTCAGATGTGTTCCTGTTCATATGTTCCTAGAGAAAGAAAAATAGATGGTTAAAGATTTAGAGGATTTAAATAGGCTTATTTGGCAAACAAAGATAAAATTTAATCATATTATGTGTGGTCTGAAGATCAAATACAACACTCCATGTCAAAGTGACTGGTGCACAGGGAGTGTTTGCTATCTGCTATAAAATTGTCTATTACTGTATTCTCCATCTTGAATTTCTATTCTTTCGCTGATTTTGTGTTTATATCACATTGGTGGACAGTATGTCATTACCATAAAATATTTATTCAGCCTATACTACGTGTCTCTTACTAGATATTAGATATGAAAAAATAAAGGGTAGTTTTTTCTTTTAGGAGATTATAAGGAAAAGATAAATGAACAATTAGTAAATGACATATTGAATGAGCTGTTGGTATGATATGCAAGCTTTATTTTAATTTTTCATTTTTTTCAGACAAGGCCTTACCCTGTCACCTAGGATGGAGTGCAATGGCATAGTCAAGGCTCACTGTAACCTTGAACTCCCAGGCTCAAGTTAGCCACCCACCTCAGATTCCCAAGTAGCTGGGACTACAGGTGCACACCACCCATCCAACTAATTTTTATTTTATTTTATTTTTTTAGTAGAGATGGTGTCTTGCTGTGTTGCCCAGACTGAGCTGGAACTCTTGACTTCAATTGAACCTTCTGCCTCAGCCTCCCAAAGTGCTGGGTTATAGATGTGAGCC
>NW_012103354.1:3036366-3065741 GCF_000951045.1 Mandrillus leucophaeus
AAAAAAAAAAAAAAACAGTTGTCTAAATCGAAGGAACTTAAAATATTTTATGTTCTACATTGCCAAGTCATTTTGATTCCTGTATTTGAGTGAGTCTTGAATGTGAACCAAGATAGGTGTCCTGATACTTGTCAGGTCATAACATGTTGGGGTTTATACATTGTCAGGGAATCATCATTACCCACCCCATGATATTTTCTTGTAAGTCATTCCTGTAGGTCCACCTTAGAGTCTGACCCAAGTGAAGTCAGTGCCATCTGCTCACAGGCAATGGAGGGCAAGGGCTGAGTCAGTCAATACCCAGCTGCTGCAGATTTAATGAGACACAAATAAAAATAGATAATTGTGGCTGAGTATCCAAGAAGCAAGGCGTGGAGCCCATGCATGGCTGAACAGGAAAACATACTTTTTCCCTGGTACGTTACAGAACTGCCAGACAAGTGTGATGAAGGCAATTTGCACATGAAATTCGATTATGAATAAAAGGATTCCCCCTTTTTCCATGCAAGTTACGTGAGGGAAATTTTTGAGTGGTCTTAATTAAAAATAACCAGTAGCTGATTGGCAGTTGGGCATTAGGTTGGAAACTGGCAACCGCTAACAGGAGAGGAGATGGAAAATTATCAAGAGAAAGCTTTGTCAGAAAGGACTGGGAGCCAGCTGTCAGTCATCCATCCTGTGCCGCCGACTGCGGCGTATTCTCCGGAGGATGCAGCTGCGAGACTGGCTTCTGCAACACAGCAATCAATATCACACTTCTCAAACAGAGTCTAAAGTGATAGGGGACTTTGGCAGTGGTATGCAGTTGTGGATAAGGCAAGATCTGACTTTCCTCATTACCAAACAACTCAGACTTTTCTGCATATATGCTTTCCTTTAGAAGTCACCCTATAAAAATTATGCTTACACTCCTACTCCTATGAAAACCAGGAGGAGGACAAGGATGAAGGCAGTGAAGATGACTAATGAAAATGTTCTGGAAATTTTGATAGTTTTTTTTTTAATAGTTTTTTTTTTCACTTTTAATAGTTTTTTTTTTTTAACTCAGTGTGATAATGGACAAATTGAGCATAAAAAATGAAACAAAAACAAAGGAAAAATAACCTATTAATAAACGATTAGAATAGTAATAATAAAAAAACTGTTAGCTTTTTATTTAAATAGTACGAAATCTGTATATTGTACAACACATCATCCAAGATAAACACAATGAAATTGGTGCTATTAGTCCCATTGAATGGATGCAAAAAAAACAAAAACCAACAGAAAACTGAGAAACAGCAGGGTTAAAAGGATTATGTAAAATCTTGTTAATGAATTTCAGAATTAGAGGATAAACTGAGACTTAGATTCTCAATTCAGAACAATTCAAATTTTTATGCAAATAGGAACTGAAGATTAAATTGTTTTTCCTAATATGAAGAGTAGAAAAATAAAATGGGGAACGTTGGTATAAGGTGGCAGAATGGATAATAGGTATAATTAGAGCTAACGTAATGGGCTTGAAGACAAGTCACATAGCAACATGAGGACATCAAATATGGCTTATATTATGTTATATTCATACACTTCCCTTCAGAGATCCTCAGCTTCTAACGTGGCCTTCACATTTCTGTTGTATAAAACACGTTCATGTAAGGTATAAAACAAAATCTGCAGTTTCTAGGGGCTTCCATGAATTAAAAGTGCCAGAGGAAACATATTAAACAGGAGAGGAAATTACAACCAGTTAGCAGGTATTTAATCATTTTGTTGAATAATAAATTAATGCAACTACCCTAGAATATATCAGGGAATTAGATATTTATTTTTAAGTTCGAGATAAAACAGAGTATCCAAAACATTCAATTAGGATCATTGAGGCTTGATAAGTCATGACTATGAATGTTCTATTTCTATACCACTAAAGATATAAAGAGTTCATTTATAAAAAGAACTAGTTCAGGGCTGGGTGCAGAGGCTCACATCTGTAATCCCGACACTTTGGGAGACTGAGGCAGGAGGATTGCTTGAAGCCAGGAGTTAGAGACTAGCCTAGGCAACATAGAGAAAATGCATCTCTCTAAAACAAGAAAAATTAGGCATGATGGCACATGCCTGTGGTCCCAGCTACTCAGGAGAATGAGGCAGGAAGATGCCTCAAGCCATGAGTACAGGAGTTTCGGGTTACAGTAAGTATAACTATACCACTGCAATCCAGACTGGGCAGCAGAGTGAGACCCCATATCTTAAAGAACTATCCAGAAGAATGAAAGGTGAAGGTTATGAATCATTCCTACTCAAAATTGTTTCATCAAGACCTCCATGTCTATATGTCAGTCCGCAAGTGCTTTAGAGCGAGCTGAAGCAAAACAATTAAAATGAAACTTTTCTCATTTCCTTTCTGTACCTCAACCTTTCCTCTCATGCTTTTTTTTCTCCCCCTTCTTCTTTATTCTACCTCTTCTTTCTCCTTCATAATCCTCACAGAAAAGATCAGTTTAACAGAAAACTGAGTCCTAGTGAAATTATTATTACTTGAAATTGAGTTTCGTTCTTTTGCCCAGGCTGGAGTAAAGTAGGGCAATCTTGGTTCACTGCAACCTCCACCCCCCAAGTTCAAGTGATTCTCCTGCCTCAGCCTCCCGAGTAGCTGAGATTATAGGTGCCCATCAGGACAGCTGGCTAATTTTGGTGTTTTCAGTAGAGATAGGGTTTCACCATGTTGGCAGGGCTGGTCTCGAACTCCTGACCCCAGGTGAATCCACCTGCCTTGACCTCCCAAAGTGCTAGGATGACAGGTGTGAGCTACGGTGCCCGGCCCTAGTACCATTAAATAACTTGTCCCAAATCTCAGTAAGTGACAGAGCTGGTACTTGTACCTAGCTTGTTCTGCATCCAAACCACACATTGAAAATTATTTCTTCACCTCTCAGATTCTAGACCTTTTATCTAATTTTGTCATTTTTTTGGATGGAGATATCAAACTCTAGTTACTGAATTACTGAAGGCTCCGATTTGGTATTAGCTTAAGAATTTCTGACATGTGAGCCTAAATATTTCACAAACCCTACCGCCAATGCGTCCAAGCAGCCTTTGATAAAATGTTATATTTTTCTAACATGATTCTTCAGGGATAAAAATTTATGTGAACCGAATCCACAGGTTTGTCATCTGCGTCTAACGCCATTTCTTTCAGAAATTTCCTGGAATAAGAAACATGATACTTACAGAGTAGCTTACACAAAATCCAGAGGCTTTTCAGAACATCCAAGTTCAGGAAAGTTAGTTGGGCCTCTCTTGACCTTAGGACTGAAGAATAAATCACTATTGGATTGAAGGCGGCTAGATTCTTCTGAGGACAACATAGCTTCTCATCTCTAGTTCTCTTTCTTTCTCTTTATCTCCCTCTCTGTGTCTCCTCTCTCCTTTCTTCTCTCTGCTGTCATCTTTCATTTCTTTTCACAGTTAATTCCCTTTGCTTTTTACTGCTCTGCCAACACAGGACCAAATATAACTGCCGCAGGTAGGGCTTCACATCAACTCTGATTTCAAAAGAGAGCCTGACTGAACAAGTTGAGACTGGATGCCAAATTTCTAGGAGAAAGAACATGTGGACCCTGTTTGGGAGGAACTGTTTGCCTCTGATCCAACTACTAGTAGGTGGGGTTAGGGTCATGGGACCCTCCACCCAACTCACTGAGGCATACTTGGCCAACTGAGAAGGCAGCATGGGCTTCCAAGATAGGGGCAACAGTTTGGGGCAGAGATGGTTGGGTTCTTCCGGTCCAATGTCAGGCATTGGTGTATGGATAAGATGTGGTACTCAAGAGCTCCTAGAGTAAAGGCTAGGATAACATGAGGCAGAGTAATTAAAATATAGTTGGACAAATGTGTTAATATGGTAATTCTCATCCTCATGCCTTAATGCTTTCTTAAACCAATTTAAGAGTAGAAGGTCATTGCCTTCACAATTGCCTTTATTCCTTCTGCATCTTTGCCAGATGCATTACTGAAGAAGTAGGAGAATGACAGAAAGCAGGAGTAGGTCAATTAGGCCGGTGGCAGAGGTTGTGGGAGCGGGGTGGGGGGAAACAGAAGTTGAATGGAATATATAACATGGACCGGGGGTGGGAGAGAGTGAGAGATGGGGAAACAGAGGAATAACGTAAGGGAAGTAAAGATGTCAGGTCAGTGTAGTCTAAAGAGAAAATACATGTGTTGGTGGATGCTATTAATTGTCTTAAAACATCTGAACTTCCTAACAAAGAGTTGGATTGTTTTTGAACTGTGCTATAATCGATGCTAAAGTCTCTGGATCTAGGATTCACAAAATAAGGATCTGACAAAAGGAAATTGCTATGGGTATCTTCAAATTTAAGGAAGAAATATTTGTCTTAGGAAAAGTTAAATACTTCAAGGAATTGGTAGACTTTTAAGTTTGGGTGTTCAGGGATGTGAATTCTAGAGGAACTGGTTATGTTAGAGATGGCAAAAAAGGGAAGTGGGATGGGGTAGCATTGAATCCCTTTCACATGCCAAAGTGCTAAATAGACTTTGGACACAGTTAATTTTCCCCCAATTCTTCTGAGTTATTTAAGCTCATTTTGTGGACAAGGAACTGAAGTTTGTTTTAATGTTATGTCCCCCAGCTCATAAGTGGCCAGGTGTTAACTGAAATCCTCCTAATTCCAAGAGCCACGGTTTTCCCAGTTTACCAGCCTTTCTCTCTGATATAAGATACAAACAAATTTGTTTGTGTTGTGTTTATTTTTAGGATATAATTAGTCAAAATTTGGTCTACTCCTTACATGGTTGATATTGTAGCAAAGCGATGAGTCAGGGACTCCGATTTATATTCAGAAACGTTCCATGCCATGGCTCATGACTGAAACCATAGTATAGAACTTTACAGTATCCACATATTCTTAGCTCTTAACTTTCATCCTTGAAGCAGAAAGACCCTGTTTTAAGTTACATAAACATAAAATTTTCCCTATACTGTGTTTGGGAATGAATGTTCTTTTGTAAGGTTAAAGACCTTTGTAGACTTTCAGAATGGAAAATTTGACATATATTAGGGCATTCATGAGTTCCCCATTCTGAAATAAAACCAACTCTCACAATAAGGCTAAGGTTCTTTCAGGGACATTTTGGAGAGTTTCCAAGAAGAAAATCTAAAGAACTGATCAAAAACTTGTAGAGAGGAATTCACCAAAGGGAATTTTTCAAAAGCATGACATTTTTAGAAAAGAGGTTAAACTCTGAGCTGCCGAGTGACTGTCTAGGTCACATCCTTGTCCCAGCTGGTGACCTTAGACAAGAGACAAGCGCTTTCAGTTTCCGTGTCCTCATCTGTAATATAGAATAATACTATTATTATCACATAATGTAGTGAGGTTTGAAATAATTAAACTATGAAAAGTACTTATACCGTATCCTGACATGTAGTAAGAGCTCTATAATTGTATCTATTGTCGTCATTCTCATGTATTGCTTTTTTCCACCCCACATCTCCACTTTTTTTCTTTAAAGAGATTCTCAGGAAACTGGAAGCTATGTGATAGGGATCTGGAGAGGTGGAGATCCAGTCTGTAACCATTCGAAGAAGCAACTGAGAAAAGCATAGGGCAATGGTGGGAGGTGTAATAAGGCCAAAACAGATGTAGTCAGCTTCCTGAAAATTGGGGTCAGAACGGAGAAAGGAACAATGAAAGGGAGGGAGAGAGGAAGAAGGGCAAGGGGGCAGAAAGAGAGATCTTGGATAAACAATAGTGAAGAATGATTCATTCCTTGAGAGGCTACATACTGAGTGGCTATATCATCCTGATGTATCGTGATCATAATTTGTAAGTTGAAACAGATTTTTTTTTTAACATCACTGTATTTTAGGTGAAAAAATCATAAGTAAAGCATCAAAACGATAGTTTAATAGATAACATTGCTTAGATTGAGGCACAACTATTTTACACTAAAAACTTTTTAAAAAACATAATTTGATCATAGCGCAGAAGGTGCTTAAATGATGCAAGTTTGAAGAACACAGACGGAGTAGTTAAGAAAATATCGGCTGGGCACAGTGGCTCATGCCTCTAATCCCAGCACTTTGGGAGGCTGAGGCTGGTGGATCACTTGAGGTCAGAAGTTCGAGACCAGCCTGGCCAACATGGTGAAACCCTGTCTCTACTAAAAGTACAAAAATTAGCTGGGCATTGTGTCACATGCCTGTAATCCCAGCTACTGGGGAGGCTGAGGCAGGAGAATCACTTGAACCCAGGAGGCAGAGGTTGCAATGAGCTGAGATGATGCCACTGTATTCCAGCCTGGGCGAAGAAGCGAGGCTCCATCTCAAAAAAAATAAATAAATAAAATAAGAGACTATTTCGGCCATCCAGCAGTCGTGGGGTTTGAACCCTTGCATGAACCCTTACTTGCTGGGTAAATCTATTTAGGTTACACCATCTCGTAAAACCTCAGAATCTCCTGCGTAAAACAATGATATAAAATAAGCTAATATATTTAAATTGTGTATAATTATATAGTAGGTAGTTATAAAGATTTAGATCTGGCATGTAAAGTATGTGGAAAATTCTCAGTGTCCTGCTGTCATTTCACAGCAGAATCCTCCTGCTCCTCAGGAGACCCAAGTTAAGGTTGCCTTCACCAAATCATTTTAAAGCAATTTCAAGGCTTTCAGTCTGCAAGAGCAGCATTTTCCTTGGGGTCAGAGCTGCTTGGAGACAACTTTCCAGGGCTGCATAAAACCTAGCCCTGGCTGGGTATTAGAGGCATCTCCTGCTCTGCACAGCCAAACCAGGTCAGGCCACCTACATGGCCCAGCATCCCTGTGTGGTGAGCATAATCCATTGGCTTCCTGACACCGGCAATGGGCCTCTGGGATCCTGTGTGACTCACTTCCCACTGCAATTTCATCATAACTTGTAGAAGCTTCAATTTCAACACCTGCTTGACTTACAAATGAGCAGGAGCTGCTGCTTTTGCCCTCAACTAGAAGCATAGCTCGAGAACAACTTTTGGAGATTCCTCATGTCTGACCCTTTAGGTAGGCTTGCAGAAGCCCTAAGCCCTACAACTTGAAGTAAGGATAATATTGACCTGTTTGCCCAAAGCCTCCATAAGTCTAGAGTTCACAGGAAAATACTTGCTTTCTCATTTCCTACCCTTCTGCTAAAACAATCAAAAGATCAAGGTCACTGAGGTCTTGGACACTGCATCCTTTCATCATCCTTAACGTTGCAATTAAGGATACTTTGATTTGAAAAAAATATATTTTATTGATTGATAGTGTCTCACTGTGTCACCCAAGTTAGATTACTGTGGTGCAATCTTGTCTTACCGCAACCCCTGCTTCCCAGGTTCAAGCCATTCTCCTGCCTCAGCCTCCCGAGTAGCTGGGACTACAGGTGCACGCCACCACACCCGACAAATTTTTGTATTTTTAGTAGAGATGGGCTTTCACCATGTTGGCCAGGCTGGTCTCAGACTCCTGACTTCAGGTGACCTGCCTGCCTTGGTCTCTCAAAGTGCTTGGGATTACAGGGGTGAGTCCACATTCCTGGCAAAAGAAAAAAGAAAAATTATATTTCGCATTTCATAAACAACACAGTTTCTCCAATTACACAATGTAATATACCATAAACAATTGTGGCATTAAATCCCGAGTGTCAGATATACAAAATTAATGACATTTATGGAACACATGAATAAAGAATGACACTATTCTATTTTTATTAAAAAAATAAATTTACATCTTAGATGCTATGTGAAAGAGCTGTATAATCATCATAAAATTAAATAATTATGTTATTTCCAGCTTACACACATGCACATGGAAGATCTGAATCTTACATTCAAATCTGTTTGATTCTAAAGACCTATTTTTTCTAGAGTGACATGGAAACGGGCATTATCAAAGCAGTAGTAATTGGTGGCTTATTAAGTGACATACATGCCAGGAAAGTTAAGATAAAATATAGAGATTTGACTGTTTGCGGGCATCCCTGGAGTCTCATTATTCTTAATCTTTTAAGAAGGTCATGGAATGAAAAAGTGGGAAAGGACCCCAGTATCATTTAGTCCAGTGATTATGATTCAGCTGTCCTGGGTGTGGTTCAGAAACGGACTTGTGTTTTGTTTGTTTTGTTGTTGTTTTTAACTTTGCCAATTGATGTTACCCTTTGACCAATTTTGAGGCCATAAATAGGCCTCGGAGCAACAGTCTCCAAGCTGGTCTCTCAGCAGCAGCAACAGCAGCAAGAAACTTGCTAGAAGTGCAGCTTTCTTGGGATTCACCCCAGAATGCTTGAATTAGTAATTCCAGGAGTGTTGTCAACAACCTGTGTTTTCTCAAGCACCATACATTATTCTTAAGCATGCTCCAATTTGAGAATCACTGCCAGAGATTATAAGGAACGACAGGAAGATAAGAGGGGAAGAAGTGGAGGTGGCACTCATTGATCTTCTCTTGAATGCCCTGGTGACAACATGGCAACAGAAGGCATACATCTTGCTTCCTCTTTCTCTTCTAAAGTCAGTAGAAAACAATCTTGTAAGTGTCTACTTCCCTATCCAGGGATCTCCTCTCTCCCTCTTCCTAGTGTTACTGAGATTTTAACTGTATGTATACCTGAAGGAGGAGGTTTTAAATTAAAAAGTGCCTATTTTCAAAAAATTAGACGACCAGATTTTTAATGTTCCCAGCATGAAAAAAATGATAAATGTTTGAGTTGATGGATATGCTAATTGAGTTGATCGCTATGCCCTGATTTGATCATTATACAATGTATACATGCATTGAAATTGCATTGAAATATACTGTACATCATAAATATGTACAACTTTGGGGTGTCAAGTAACACTACTAAAAAAACCCACGATGCTTAGCTACTGCTGTTTTTTATCTTGCTCATAAAGCCAATGATGGAAGGAAAAAGAGACTCTGTCCATGGTGTGATTCTGGAAAGATTTTGGACTGACTTGTATTTGAGTCTTGGCTCCACCACTTAGTATAGTGACCTAGGCAAGCTGTCTGACCTCTCTGAGCCTTGTTAGATAGGGACACTGTGATCTGCCTGACAGCTACAGTACCTTGGTGTCTTTTTCAAGGAGGGGCATTTCTCATTGTACCATGAGGAATGGACCAGGAAAATTTACCTCACAGCTTCTGCTTCTGCTTCACTTCAACATCCACATGGTAATTATGAGACAGCCCCAAACTCAGTGATCTGGAAGTCCATCCTGAGCTTCTGTAGAACTTCTATGAACTTTGCCCTTATGTCAAACACTACCCACCAACACAGACTTTATATATTCATTCTTTTACTCAAAGTGCTTGAAGCATGCTCAAATCAATGCAGGTAAAAGATGAACTTAAAAAAAAAAAGGAGCACTTCAGTCTAACTCAACTCATCCCTTGTGACACCCAAGATGGGTGGAGGAGGAGGATCATATAACATGTCTTAGGCTTCTGAAGTTTATCCATATGGACCATTCTCTATCCTCTAATGCCCTATAGTTCTCTAATCTTCTCCTGCCTCTTCTTTAATCTCCTATTTAAGAACACTTTTCTTCTTCCCCAGAGAAACTCAACTTCTCATGAACTGAGAAAGGACTATTGGCCCTTTTGTAATCTTTGAATCAGGTAAACCCTATCACGTCCAGCCTGAACACCATGCTAATGGAGTACGGACTCTGCCTAGACTTCTAAGGCTTTGCAGAGTGTGGTCCTCCATGGTGGAAAGAATGCCGTCAAGTCTTCTGTCCATTCATGGTTGTGGTCAGATTCTTTCTGAAATTTTGAGGAAGAGACTGATCTAGACAGAGTTCACATTTCTTTGCTCAGAAGACAATACAGTCTATTTCCAAATAAGAAAAGTCTGTTCCTGCTATTAATATGATTTTGACCACTCCTCACTCTTAACTCTGACATTATTGAGTCACTCTGGCTGTGCCCCAGACCACTGGGGGGAATTTTCAATAGTACCAGTGTGCCCTCCACAGGACAATCAAATGAGGATCTCTCGGGGTGGAATCTTAGCATGAGAGCTATTTAAAAAGCTCCCCAGGTGACTTTAAAATGTAGCAGGATTTGGGAAGCCATTAAAGTAGAACATTAGTCTACTTCCCAGTCTGCTTTTATGGCAAGGTCTCCAAAAGAAGCTGAGAAAAGTCCTGATTAACTGATTTATCCCTGAATTACATTATCGGTGACCCCCCAAATTCATCACATAGAAGGATAGGATGAAGCAAACACCTAACAGTTTGCGTCAATTAAAGTTGTTCAGATTAAGTAAATATATCAGGGACACCAGCACCAGCATATCTTGCATATAACTGGTAAAGAATGAATTATATATTTCCATCTTTTCCTCTAGCTCTCCATAAGAAAGAAAAAAGAAAATGACTTAGCATTGACAAGGCATTCCAGGGACTTTGGAGCTACTTCAGAATTGGGTTCAACTTCTCCCTGCATCTGCAGACCATTGGTTTTTTTTTTTTTTGGCAGTGGAGGGAAAGGGGCGTGCTGAAGAATGCTTTAATACAACTACTTCATAGGATAAAATGAGTGAACCCACTTGAAAATGCCAGAAAGCACAGGGGAAGCTCGATATATATTGGTAATGCTCCTCTATGTGTTCTATTTTTTTTAGCACTGAGGTTTTGGCTAAGCTGCCTGAGACAGTCAATGCTAAGATTTCCATTTGCTATGGATTTAACATCTCCCAGAATACTAACAAATGCCACTTCCCCCTGGTTATTTGTGATGGTTCTAATTCTTGTTTATCTAAGCTGCCAGCCAGTGCTTTTAACACTTCCTATTAATCACGGCCTATGCATTCACATTAAGGGCTCTGAAATGGCTGCTTCTTTCCTCAAAGGTCCACTGTACATGTTGGTAAATCAGTCTTCATAGAGCCGAGACCAGGCTGCTGGGAGGGGTTTCATTTTCAAATTTTCCAGGTTACTCCCTCAAAGAACAGTCAATGTTCCTAACAAATATCTGTATTAAACTTCTATTTCCCTTCTTCCAGTGGACCACCTGCACAATGACATTCATCTAATTAAACAGATTCTAAATAGCCACTGAAACATTCAGTCTTGTCTTAGTTCTTATTTCCCCCGACTCTGAATCTTGAACATTTGCAGTCATGCTTTGCCATGACCAGGCAGAAGTTACATATTAGCAAACATTACTGCAATATTTTTTAGGTTTCATTTTTTCCAACTCTTAGATTATCCATCATTTTCCTTGTAATTTCTGACAAAATTCCTTTGAGACATTTAAGACCTTGCTGGATTTGTCATTAGTCTGCAACCCAAATCCACATATATCCAGGCATCTCAAGAACTGGAAGAGTTTTGTGCTTTCCATTTCAACTGACCACTGAAATTGTGGTCATTCTTCAAGATGCTCTTTATTTGCACCCAAAAGCATTTCCTCTTAGTTTCCAGTGGGGATTTTTCCCTCCTTTTTCTGATTGCACACTTATCCCAGGGACTGTCTCATTCTCACACTAGCTTAGTTGTTTCAACGCTAACATATCTTTCTGGCTAAACTAGAAAATCTTAGACCGAGATTGTCCCTATTAGTGTCGGTATGTCTGAGACCTTGATGTAAACTAAGGATATGCTCTATAAAGCTCATTGAATTGGATTTTCCAACTATGAACGATTGTTTTTTCACAACAATATCACCATGAATTTAAAGCCAAAAGAACGCTGTACTCCCTATAAACTTACTGATCCTTCTCAGTAAGTCCAGATGTGGTGTATTTCTTCCCCTGTTCTCTTCCTAAAGATCTTGCCATTCCTTCTCAGTTGCTTTTGGAGACTGTCCTTCTCCCTTTTTAAAAATCAACTTCAATTATTTTTTAGTTTTGAATTATTATTCACTGTTCACTTTCCTTGGGCACCATAGTCCGTTGCTAAGATTTTAATTATGCAAATTGATACTTCCAAACTCTGTTCCTCCAGCCTTCATCTCTTCTCTGAATTCCACAAACTGTTCTAGGGCGTGGAGTAGAGCAAATACTCATATAAGTGTTTTATGAATGAATGAATCATAGCTTATGTGGCTACCCAATCTTAGAAGGCTTTAAAAAGTCAGAAGAAAGTTCAGACTTACGCTTCACAGCAGCACTGTTCAATTAAAAAATAATGCAAGCCACATGTTTAATCTTGAGTTTTCTAGTAGTCACATTTAAAAAGCAAAATAGGTAAAATAAATTTTAATATATTTGAACTCAATATATCTAAAATTACATCGTTTGAATTTAATCTATATGAAACGTTATTTGTATATTATTTTTCATATTTTTTTACTTTCTATGTGTATTTTGCACTTACAGCTCATCTAGATTCAGACGCCAAATTCAGTTCCTCCATCAAACTAACTACATTTTTAGTGCTCGTTAGCCTCATGTGGCTAGTGACTATGGTATTAGACAGCGCAGCCAATGGGAATGGAAGTCACTGCAGGTTTTAGAGTAGGAAATAAATATAAAAAGACGAGGCTTTTGAAATAAGTTAAAAACATATTCTGTCCTTAACTGGTATCATTAATCTTTTCTGTTTGTTAAACAGATATTTAGATATTTAGTTGTGTTGAAAGACTACACCATTAGGAAAGTGGTGATCATTAAACAACCTGAAAACTTACATATTATTAAAAGATCTGCCTATTTGGGACTGATTTCTGCCATGGATTTAAACACCAAGATTTAGCTCCTCTCCTCATTGCATCCATTTGACCCTTGTATCTTATTACTATCTATTTTCATGTCTATAATTTAATATACTCAGTCTGTCTTGTAAATTTAAGTCAATTCTTTCACTTCTTATTTTTCTCCTTCTCACAGTCATTGTCCATCACATCTTGTAAGAGGTTGGAGAGGAAACTGAGAACCAATATGAATTGATCTGACCTGATTATGGAATTACAGTCTAAAATAATAAAGGAAAAATCGTGTCATATAAAGTGAGTGTGTTTCTTGCTAGATTTGCTGCCACACAACCTCAATACAAATAGCCTTTTCTCTTGCTCTAAATAGTATTGGGATTGAGGCAGTGACTCAGAACCATTTGAGACTCTTCCTGAGGTGTGGACATGCTAGTCACAGGCATGCAAAATGCCTCCGGCCTTCAGCTTACCTCCTGGTTTTTGACCTTGGCTTTGTCCTCAGTCCCACATGTCAGATCAAGAAAACCAGGCAACAGCTTGAAGGAGGCAAGGTGTGTAATATAAATACAATGAAATCTCTGCCCAGATAACTCCTATCGATCCTCAGGGGCTTTGAGCTACTTGCCACATTGAATTTTTTTTTCAAGGCGTGCTGACTGCACACAGATTTCACTGGATTTATATGACATTTTTAAGCCACTAGGATACCAATTAACAAAGCACTAATGCAGTACAAGACCGAGTGGCCTGAAATAATTAATGCAGCTTTGTGAAGACTGAAATCCCGAGGAACATTTTATCCTCCAGCGAAAACCAGCGAAAACCTCCAGCGAAAACCAGCTGGTTAAAGGATCTGGGGCTGCTGACCCTCTCTACAAGAATGAAAATGGAGGTACAATTGATCTGGTTCCTTTTCTTTCCTCCTTGCTCCTTTGGTATCCTTTTGAATATCAGCCACCTTCTGCCTATTTCTGATGAACTGTGGAAAAGGGAAATGGAGTGAAATATAAGCCCCAAGCCTTGAAAATCAGTGTGAGATTTAGAGAAGGTGGCTGGCACCTCCAAAGGTAAGGGCAGCATTCTGGTCTTCCAATGTCCTGTCAATAAAAAAGCAAGAATTCTACAGCTTTTTCAAATTAGTCATTGCTTTAACTTGCACTTAGTCATAACTACTATCTCACTGAGAAAAATTTCACTCATAAATAGGATTTTCCATGCCAATTTGGGGCCATGAATTGTCTGATCACTACATCTGAGGACAAAAGTAGGCAATAGCTAGAAAATGAGATGAACAGAATTTTGGGTGAGGGTAGCTGTTATTATTGAAAGGACAACGATGTGGCTATTCTGATATGTCAGGAGTGGTAGTGAAAGGGTGTCAGGCAGTTTTTACCTCAGCATACAAAAAGGAAATCTAAAAATTGAGCATCTCTGGCTTTATACCCTTCCCATGTCAAAAATTAATTAACAGTCTTTAAAAAGGGAGATCAATGCAATCACTCAGGAAGAGATTGGACATCCATATGTGGGAAATATTAGAGGGAATTTGAGCATCATAAGGGATTGGCAATGGGAAGAAACAAGTTGTGTCCCTTTTAAGCCTGGAATTATGAGGTCCCTGTGTTTAGGGAGATCGCTTGCTATAGAAATCCTAAGCCAACTTGTTTCATAGTTGGAGAATCTTTTAAGGGAGAAAGCCCATTGGTGACATCAAGAACATGTGGGCAGCAATCCCTGTTTGGAAATGTCTATTGGGGACAGAGTAGTATGACATGGGACTGAGGACATTAGCAAAATGCCTATGAAATCTCTGAATCAGTGACATGTTAAAGAAGAGTCATCAGGTGACTCTCACAAATAGCTCTGCACTTCAGATGTTCTAATACAGAAATAACTATGTGGTCTGAAATAGTACGTTAAAACACAGAAATAGCACGATTGATGGGTCCTGCCTGCAATGTAAACAGAACAAATTAAGGTTGGCAGGGAAAATAGTCCTTTTTTAGAGCCATCAGCATCTGCTCAATCAGATGACCTAATAAAAACAACACACAGATGCATTTTATGGCCTGGGGGTGTTTTCTGGGGGAATGAATTAGACGCAGCTAATGAAGGCCAGACAGTCAACTTAATGCCTTAGCTGGCCCTGAGTGGCATGCCTGGCCAAGAAAAGCTCAATAACTACATGGCAAAGGGAATAGATGAGTTCTGTAATTGGCAAAAGGGAAATGTACTGGGGGCAGCATTGGAGTTGGCTGAATTGCATAACACACATTTCAGCATGTTCTTTCTCACGTATTCTGTGGTGCTAGGAATCAGTAGGGTGATTCTAGGTTGCACTGAAGAAAAATATTAGGGTTTGGTAATACCTTCCAAATTTCTACACCATTGCTGAATCAATTTCCAAGATATATTTGACAAGTGGTTAAGTCTGTGCTTGGCTATGTATATCAATATTCAATTTTAAATTTAACAGCTGTTCATTGAGTGTCTACTACGAGTTTGCCTAACCTCAGAGTGGGGGATATAATTAAGAACATTTTCTACTCCCTGGGTAGCTTAAAATAATGGAGAAGACAAAAACAAAACACATAAAAGTCAAGTAAACAACCCCCAGACAAGTAAATAAAATAGTATATCAAAGAAACCTAAGTATTGTGAAAGAAAGTGTCTGAAATACAGAATGAGATGGACTCCTTCAGGTGTCATTTGACTTTAGACTATGGAATGATAAGGTACTGGGGAGTCGTCGTGAGAGCATCCTAAGGATGTATACTTGTATTTGTGAGACATTATTTTTTCTTGTTAAACTTTTCTTGATTCAGCAAGCTTTGCATTAAGTGAGTATATTCAGTGAGTCAAATGCTATCCTAGGTAAAAGACATACTCCTTCTCTTTTAAGGGTTTGCAACCCATTCTTGGAAAAGACTTAAAAACCAACAAACATCATACATTATAACACATTCAATATTAGAACTTTATGTCTGGCATAGATTTAGCGCAGTTGATGGTAGGGTTCATCTTTCCCCTGAATATTTAATAGAAAAAATAATGTCCAACTAGTGTATGGCAAAATAAAGTAAAATAAAGGAGGGGGGGTACAACCCAGCATTTGCAAAGAAAAACATTTCAGGGTAACTGGAAGTGGTGTGGAAAATTAGAGATAGAATGGGGGAGGTAGAGATGAGAAGTAATTTGGCCAGAGAGAAAAGTCAGACGTTATATAACAAGATAATATAAAAGGGCCTTAGAATCTATCTTACAGCTGATAAGAGGACTTTGAAAAGTTAAAACAGAAGAGTGAAATAATGATGATGATAATGATGACAGGAAGGAGAGGATGAGAAGGTAGAAAAAGAATAATGGTTACTGAGTATCTCGTATATGAGAGAATTTTTATTGAACTTCCTTGTAACTCAATTTTTATAAAAGTCATCTGAAAAAACCAGAGGCTTTTAAAATGTGTCTGAGATAGCACAGCTTAGCAGAGCCAATGTTTAGACCAAATAGTCTTTCTCTAGAGTTTGTGTCCTATATAATGTTGCCACTATACTCACATGACCCTGTTCATTGTATGTTTAGGAGTCACTTAGAGGACCATGTATGTTTATTATATGTTTAAGATTCACATCAAATACTATGTTAATGATGGGGTTGTGGGAACATTGCAATAGTTCAGTCATAAAAATTAATAAATATCCAGACTTTGTTTCTTCTATGTAGTATTTCTAGTGTATCCAGTTAAATTACACAGTATTCTTTCTGCAGTCTTTGGATGTTAGAAAAATAACTCTTCCTGGATGTTCTCCAGGACACCAATCCTTAGTTTCAACAGCTGTTTCTCATATGGTGTCTCTGTATGTATATACTCACTGTTGTAGTCATTGTTCATTGTTTCTTCAAATGGTCCAGATGTAATGTCACCTCTGTTGCTGCCTAGGATGTTGTCCAGATTTCTAAATTATGACTCATCCATGTATAAGGTCAATCACTCCTAGTTGTAATATAGAGCATGGGCTGTCAACTTAGTCTTCCTTGTGGTAATTTGTGAAGTAAAAACATGTGTGAAATAGTCTGTAGGTCTCTCTTGAAAAAAAGACAGCAATGCCTTCCAGATATTCTCACTGTCCTTCCCTCTTAACCTTCCAGAAAATACTTTTGGTCTCATGAAAACATATGACAGATATTCAAGAAATATACATTATCTAATCTGGTTGTATCTATTCAACATATTTGACACTGTACATATTAGGAATTTTGGGTCTGTTTCAAGTGTCAGAAATGCAACTCACATTAGCATAAGAATGTTTATTGGAACATTCTAGAAGAGCTCATATTTTCACTCTGAATGTACTTCCTTTTCAACTCATCTCAGATTCTTGCATTATGTGATGAAGTTCCACATTTTACACTACAATGTCACCCAGCTGATTGAGTGTTCCTGTGGGCTGACTGTGGTTTAGAGACCATTTTGGACTTCCCACTACAAAGCAAAAACTGTACATAATAGAATATCAAGAATCAGAATTAGGTACTCAGACCTGTCTGCATCTCTCTCTCTCTTGTTTGTGCTTCTATTGAGCTCATCTTCTAATGCAGAAAGGACCCAACCTCTCTGTGATGGAGAGGAGGTCTGCCAACATCCATAAATCTGTGTCCCTTTGGCATGTAATCCAAGAGGCAACAGCTCCACCTCACTTCCAAATTGATATCTAATTGATTTATGTTGGTTTCTGTACTTCACCCAACTGGAATGGGTCACATTAATTAACAAAGAGGACAACATCAATGAGAGGGATTTCTCAACAGGTGATGGTGCAGTTATAAAAACAATGGTAGTGAGAAAATGATTTCTGTGAAGAAAGGAAGGTAGGAAGGAAGGAGGGAAAGAAGGAGTGAAGGAAGAAAAGAGAAGGGGGAAGGGAAAGGAAGGAAGAAATGGAAGGAGAAAGGAAGGAAGAAAAACAGTTGCCATCATTCACAATCATTTTGGAAAAGGGTTTGACATGATCTAGTAACTTTGTACATGTTTAATCTTTGATCCATCATTCCTAACGACATCATTTGGAGAAAGTTTTGCACTTGTACAATAGTATATGTACATGAATGTTCATAACAATTTCTATAATGGCCAAGCCAGGGCCAAAAGATTGATCAGCAGTAGAATGTGTGAATAAATGTTGATGTATTCATATAAATTTGGTATAAGATAGCATTGAAAATGAATAACTTCAGTTCCTATCACAAAATAACTCTCATTTACTTTAGACCGGCAAAAGAAGGAAGGCATAGAGTACAAATATATTAAGATTCCACTCATGTAAAGTTCAAAATAGAAAAAAGCATACTATATTATTAGATTAATAAATCACTTATAGATAATATACAACCAATATATTATTTGTTGTTAAATCGAGAAAGAAAAAAATAAATTATTATTATTACAAAATTTATGATGGTATTTACTTTTATAAGGAAGCAATGAGTCTCCTATCAGGTAAAAGTATATGAGAACTTCCAATAATCAATTTCTTAAATAATATATAGAATTTTCTCATTATAATTATTTGTTAAACTACAGATGTATTCATTCACTTTTTGTTGTATTTGTTGGACTTTGCCGTTAAAGAAGAAAAAAATATAAGTTTCACTGCATATTCTTTTGAACATTAGCTTTTGAGTGAAAGATATTCACGAATTTTGCTCCATAGCATGTAAATTAGGAGATGTTGAGAAGTTGTTTCATCTTTGTCCATAATTTTCTTGTCATATAATTAAAATAGTAAAATATAATGATGAAATAATAATCACAGTTAAAAACCACAACAAAACAACATTAACAATATTCATGAAGTTCTAAGATCAAATATGTGAGTAAAATGCCTAATAATTTGGTTGGCATATAGTAAGTATTCAACAGAATATGCACATTTTTTCACTTTCTTTATGTTAATTGTAATTTAAAAGGAGTTAATTGAGGATATTGCTTCTGTCCTGCTTTCTGATAACAAGCAAGCCCTTATCTTTGAGTTCTTTTAATTAAAACATAAACCAAACTCATTTTTCATTTGGGTATCAATATTTTAGGGACTATGGTCATTCCTGGGGGTCAGACGCATTAAAAAGGCTTGATATTCAATAAGTTCTTAGAATAGTCTGGATTTCTCCCTCATTACCCTTATACTTCCAGTACTAGGACACATAGAATATGTCTGTGTCAGTATTTTTGTGCAGTATTATCACATGGTCTTACAATTTTATAAAATGCTTAAAATGAAAATATTTTGACCACAATTAAGACCATTTCTCTTTCTGTTCTGACTTGTCCTGCATCACACTTTATCTCACGTCAGCTAGTATTAGACTGTTGTCATCCAGCTAAGGGGAAATTGAATTGAGAATGTATTTAATTTATATTTACATAGAATGTAGTTATGTGATTTACCATCATGTTGGAATACAATTAGGCTAGTTTTGGCTTTCTCTTATAGGAACAGCTTCCAGGAATACTCCTTATGCAAACTTTGCTGATTTGCCTGACATTACCCCACAAAGGTGAAGGGACGAATGCTATATCCTAATACGAATGGAGCTTATGAATCCTAGCACTCAGTGTGTGGGCACAGGGGGAGAGGAAAGATTGTAAATACGTGGATCCAGAAGCTAGTCTATGAAATATTAAATTACTCAAACACTATAATACAAAAAGTACAAAATTCAATTCTCATCAATGCCTGGTTAAGTAAATCCTCTCTTCTAATAGGAATCTATTATTAAGATTCAAAATAAATGTATAGAAAAAAAATAGATAGATCCATGGATAATTTGGTATAAACCACATGGGATACAATGCATTAGAACCCCTGAATCTGAAGATGAAAAACTGGTAGCAGTATTCCATGCAGCAAACTTCATGTTTTATACATTTCAAATATCAATGGAAAAATCAAACATGCTAGAAGATATAATTCTATTCTTAGTGTAAATTCTATTTACACTAAGCTATAAAAGAAGGTGTCTATTCTTTCTGTAAAAAAATATTAACATGTTATCTGAATAGAGGTATCATTGAATAAGATATATAAGTGGTCATTTAGCACACGAAAAAATGCTCAACATCACTGATGGTCAGGGAAATGCAAATCAAAACCACAATGAGATACTGTTTTACACCCACTATAATCAGAAAGACAGACAATCACAAATTCTTGTGTATGTGAAGATATCAGAACCTTCATACACTGTTTGTGGGAGTAAAATGATACAGCAGCTTTTGAAAACAGTCTTGCAGTCTCCTAAAAATGTTAAACATAGAGTTACCATATGGGCCAGCAATTTCACTCCTAGGTATGTACCCAAGAGAAATAAAAACATGTCTACACACAACATGTACATAAATATTAATAGCAGAATTATAACAGCCAAAAAATGGAAACAACCCAAATGTTTATAAGCTGATCAATGGCTTAAATAATGTAGTATAATTATATAATGGGTTATTATTTGGCAAAAAAGGAATGAAGTACTGATGCATGCTACGTCATGGATGAATCTTAAAAGTATTATGCTATGTGAAAGAAGCTAGTTACAAAAGACCACATATTGGATGATTCTATTTATATAAAATATGTGAAATAGGCAAATCTATAGTGGTTGCCCATGGACAGAGAAGTGGGGGAGATTTGGGAAGACAGTGCCCGTGGGTAGTGGATTTCTTTGTAGGGTGCTGAAGATGTTCTAAAAGTGATTATAAGAATGGTTGTGTAACTTTGAGAACATAGTGAAAACTATTGAATTGTATATATTAAATCGATGTGGCATATGAATTATATCTCACTGATGGTATCAAAAATGTCATATAAGGTGGTCAAAGTACACAGATGAAATAGGTAAAATTTTAAGGTAGTATTTAATGTATTATGCTACTTCATGGATTCAGTAATGTCAAAAATATGTGTCAGTATATTAACCTTTTAGCTTGTAATGACTTATTTTCACATCCTAAAAATCATACTTCCTTACCTAATTTTTATATTGCAATTTGAAGAGGAATCCAGATGACATAAGCTTCAGATTGTACAAACTAGCTCTATTCCTTTTGAAAGTTTCTGAAAACTCTCTTCTGAGCTGGACATTAAACAGAGGTAGTATGTTTGTGACCTAGTATCCCGGGAAAATAATTACTACAGATGTGCATGTTAAAAAAATTCCCACATATCTGAACAAGGCTGGAAAAAATTTCAGTTCTGATAGTCAGAGAAAAGCTCATTGAACCCTCAGAGTATTTAGTTGATCTGCCCCCCACCCTCTGACTCATTCCTGAGGATTAGAGAAAAGCTAGCAATAAAGTCTTGTCTATGCAATCCTTAAAAAAGCTTAAAAATAAATTTCAAAAGGATCGAGCTGATCTGCTTAATGTAAATTTACTGTTTACTGTCTGCCAGAACTAAATCAAAAGATTTTAAAGAAAAACAATAAAATCCAGCATTTCGAAACATAATGCAATATCCAGACAGAAAAAATATTTCAGACCAAAACTGAGAGTAATTTTTTAAAAAGACTTACATTTTAAAAATATTAAAGTTCTTCATAATATGGAAAAATAGTCCAGTTGGCATATACAAATAAAGCCCATTGGAAATGGTAAATAAGACTTGGAATCAACCCAAATGTCCATCAGTGACAGACTAGATTAAGAAAATGTGGCACATATACACCATGGAATACTATGCAGCCATAAAAAAGGATGAGTTTGTGTCCTTTGTTAGGGACATGGATGCAACTGGAAACCATCATTCTTAGCAAACTATCACAAGAACAGAAAACCAAACACCGCATGTTCTTACTCATAGGTGGGAACTGAACAATGAGATCACTTGGACTCGGGAAGGGGAACATCACACACCGGGGCCTATCATGGGGCGGGGGAAGGGGGAGGGATTGCATTGGGAGTTATACCTGATGTAAATGACGAGTTGATGGGTGCAGCACAGCAACATGGCACAAGTATACATATGTAACAAACCTGCACATTATGCACATGTACCCTAGAACTTAAAGTATAATAAAAAAAATTTACCAAAACACTGTAAGACATCTGAAGAAGGAAGAACATATGACCAGTAACCAGGAGAAAAATCAGTCAATGGAAACAGACACATCAATAACAGACACAGTATAATTAGAAGACAAGGATTTTAAAAGTTATGAATATATGCAATGATTAAAAATAAAACATAAATGTAAAGAAGAAATGGAAGCTATAAAGTAAATAGGAACTTGGAAAAATGAAAAATACTATATGTCAGATTAAAAATTCTTTAAATGCTCTAAACTGAAGATTAGATGCTGCAGAAGAAAAGACCAGTTAACGCAAAAAAAAAAAAAAAAAAAAAAAGGAAATTTAAGTCAAGGAAAAAAAAAAAAATGGAAGAAAAAAATATAGAGCATCAATGACTATTAGGACTGTATTAAGTGTTTTAACCTACATATATTTGAGGTACCAGACAAAATGGAGAAAGAAGAGATAATGCTAAAAAGTTTTTCAATTATAATTAATACTAAAATATCACACCTCTAAAAGGCTCAGGAAAACCTATGAAGAATGAAACAGATTACAGGAAGACACATATTCAAATTCATGAAAATCAAAGTTTACGGCACTATCTTATAAGAACCCAGAAAGAAGAATAAATGTTTATACAGAAAAGAAAAATTATAATCCTCTTGGAAACAGTTCATGACAATGGAAAGATGTGTTTAAAATGCTAGAAAAGAGTGTTAGAATTCTGTATTTCATTAAAATTTCCTTTAAAATTAAAGGCAAAACTAATAATTTATTAGACAACAAAAGCTGAGAGAATTTTTTACCCAAGAGACTTGTTTAAAATGCAAAACTATGTCAGAATATTATAGAATATGGAAAAAATAATGCAGAAAGTATATGAAAGCAGGAAATAGGAATGAAGAACACAAAAGATGAATGTAGATAAATAAAACATGATTTTCCTCACTACAATTTTTAAAAATAAGTTTAGCACACAGTGTTGCAGAAGTGCTTTTAAAAAGTATTCAGATCGAATCTATATAAAATTCACCCCCCTTTAAAGTGTATAATAGTGATTTTTAGTGTATTCACAAAACTGTACAACTATCACCACTATATAATTCCAAAACATTAAGCTGAGATACAAAGACCATGAGACATTGTTCCTATCAAAATAAAACTCAGTCTGGGCGCACTGGAGCAGGCCTGTAATACCAGTACTTTGGGAATCTGAGGCGTGCGGATCACCTGAGGTCAGGAGTTTGAGACCAACCTAGTCAACATGGTGAAACCCCGTCTCTACCAAAAATACAAAAAATTGGCCAGGTGTGATGGCACGTCTGTAATCCCAGCTACTTAGGAGGCTGAGGCAGGAGAATCGCTTGAACCCGGGAGGTGGAGGTTGCAGTGAGCCGAGATGCCACCACTGCACTCCAGCCTGGGCGACAGAGCAAAGCTCTGTCTCCAAAAATTAAAATAAAACCGAGAAAATGCACATAGTTCTTGTCACCCGGGACACAAGCCCACTTTGTATTTATATCTTTCTTGGAATGAAATCAAGAAATGAATGAAGTAGCATTACTGGAAAAAATTATATATACGTATATGTATATAAATCCTAAAGCAAAACTAGTAAGAACAAACGATGTTTATAACATAGAAAATAGTAAAATATATGATAGCAGTAGTGCAAATAGGTGTGGATGGAATAGTACATTGTAAGTTGTACATAAAATTCATTATGATAAACTTTGTAAGCTATATTTTTCTAAGATGTGCATTGTGTGTTAGATGGCATACTATTATCTGAAAATAGACTGGAAAGTTAGATTTATATTAACTGTAGAGAAGTCACTTAAAATAACACAAAATAATAGCTAATAATGAAAATGAAATGAATTACAAATATACCCCATTAAGGAAAGAAAAAATGCACAGAAAGAGAAAAGGAACTGAAGGGAAAACAAACAAATAGCAAAGTGGTAGACTGAAGTCAGCCATATTGATAAACACGTTAAATGCTAAAGGTCTAATAGCATCTTTCAGAAGAACTTTGAGATGACTAGAATGTTCTATATCTGCAGTGTCCAACACAGTGTGACTACTGATTGAAATATGGTTGACGTAAGAGAGGAACTACATTTTTAAGTAGACTTTGCTTCTTAAACACATGTAATTTTACAGCAAAATTGAACAGAAAAAGAGTTTCCACGTACTCCTTCTCACTCTGTTCAGTTTTCCCAATTATTAATATTTTATATTGGTGGGGTGCATTTGCTATGATTGGTGAATCAAATCAATACATGTCTTAGTCCATTCTTGCTGCTATAATGAAATATCTTCGACTAGGTAATTTGTAAATAGCAAGAATATATTGCTCACAGTTCTGGAGGCTGGAAAGTGCAAGATCAAGGCTCCAGCCCATTTGGAGTCTGGTGAGAGATGGCATCTTCTGTGTGCTTACATGACAGAGGAGCAAGGGAGCTCCCTGGAATCTCTCTTATAAGGACAGTAACCCCATTCATGGGGGTGGAGCCCTCATGACTTAACCACTTCCCAAAGGACCCCTCTCTTAATACTATCACATTGGGCATTAGGTTTCAACACGTAAGTTTTAGGGGTATATCAACATTTAAACCATAGCAATACAAAATTTTAACTAAAATTCACAGTCTACATTGGGGTTCACTTTGTGCCGTATAGTTCTATGGGTTTTGACAAATGCATAGTGTCATATATTCACCATTATAATATCAAACAAAATAGTTGCACTGCCATAAAAATCTCCAGTTTTTGGCTTATTCATTCCTCCCTCCAAACTTCCCAATCTCCAGTAACCACTGTTATTTTGTCTGTCTTTATAATTTTACCATTTCTAAAATGTCATATATTTAAAACCATACAGCATGTAGCCCTTTTAGTCTGGCTTCTTCCACTTAGCAATATGCATTTAAGATCCTTCCAGCTCTTCTCGTAGCTTGCCAGCTCATTTCCTTTTGTTGTTGTATAATATTCTGTTATATGAATGTACCATAATTGATATATCCATCCACCTATTATAGGGCATCTTGGTTGCTTCCAATATTTGACTTTTATGAACAAAGCTGTATAAACATTTGTGTGTAGGTTTTTTTATGGACATAAATTTTCAACTCATTTGGAACTTGATTGCTAAATTGTATGGTAAGATTATGTTTAGCTTTGTAAAAATCTGCCAAAATGTCTTGCAAAATGCTGCACCATTTTGTATTCTCACCAGCAATGAATGAGAGTTCCTATGGGTCCACATCCTTTCCAATATTTGGGATTACCGATTTTTTTTTTTAAATTTTTGTCATTCAAATAGGTGTGTAGTGGTATCTTGGTTTTAATTTGCATTTCTCTGATGACATATTGAGCATCTTTTCATATATATATGAAGTATGTGTGTATGTGTGTGTGTATATATATATATATATATATATATATATATAATCCTTCACAAGGTATCTGTTTAGCCGTTTGCTCCCCTTTTAATTGGAGTGTTGGAGTTCTAAGAGTTTTTGTAAATTTGAATATTCTGGATGCAAGTCATTTATTAGGTATCAGTTCTGCAAATATTTTCTCCCAGTATGTGACTTGTCCTTTCATTCTTTTAGCAGTGTTTTCACAGAGCAGTTGATAATTTTAAATAAGCCTAATTTATAATTATTCTCTTTCATGGAATGAGCTTTTGATATTGTAGCTATATACTTATTGCCAGGCCCAAGGTCACTTAGATTTTTTTTCCTGTATTATCTTTTGAATTTAAAATTTTATTTAATTTCAGTTAATTTGCCTTTAAATAGCCACAAATTGCTAGCAGTTATAATGCTGAACCACACATTGTAAGATAGAGATTTTGTAATTAGATAATTAGATAATAAAGTAAAACCCAAATATATGTTGTGTATAAGACATGACCTTGATGTAAAGTTACAGATATGTTAAAAGCAGCTAAGTAAAATGTTACAGTATAGGAAATGATAAACCATAAAAACACTAATCTTAGAGAAAGCTCAGGCGACTATAAGAAAAGATCTCAGATGAAGAAATTAGGGTACAGACAAGATATAAGGTATTAGGCATTAGATATAAAGATGAATGATTCACAATGATAAAGTATCCATTTATCAAGAGACCATAAAAATCCCCAAAGTTTATGCACATCACAAAAGGGCTGCAAAACACATAAAGTAAAAATGAACAGAATTAAGAAATAGAAAATACATAATTGCAGTTTGATATTTTAACACTTCACTCACAATAATTAATAGACCAAATAAAATTAAAATCAGTGAGGATATATAGACTTGAACAACACAGTCAACATACAATCTAATTTACTTTTATAGAATATGCCATCCAACCAGAAAAATACATATTATTTGCAAGTACACCTGGAATCTTAATCATGGCAGTTCATATACTGGGAGAGAAAATTGTCATTAAATATAAAAAGATTTAAATGCTAAATGTTGTCTGACCAAAAAATAAATTAACACTCAAAAAAATGTGAAATTTTTAAAAATTGCAAATACTTGAAAATTAAACAAATAAGTAAATGAAGATTTCACTTGAGACGTTAGAAAATAAGTCAAATCAAATGAAAATAAATGCATATATTATCAAAATGTGAGAGCCGCAGCCTATGCTGTGTTTAGAGGGAAATGTATAACTTTAACATTTTAAAGGTTACGTCTGATCATCTTAAAAATAAAAAAATCAAGAACCTGAGCTCTGTGTACACCTACCTTATGTTCCAGCATTTCTAGGTATTTACCTCCCAATAAGGAAAACATATTCAAACTAACTCATGTACATAATAGTTATAATAGCATTATTCACAATAGCCAAAAACTGAAAACAAGCTGAGCGTCCATCAGCTGGCTCATGGACAAATAAATTGGACTATACACATAACACAGATCATCACCAATAAACATAAACCAAATGTTGATGGATGCAACAGTATGTATCAATATTTGGGGAATCTCCATACACACTGTATTGAACAAAAGAGGCTACAAAAGGCTACTTCTGAATAATGCTATTCATATGACTGTCTCAAAGTCATATGTCTATGGGGAAAAAAAAATTATTGAGGCTTGTGAAGAAACTGCCTGCAAAGGGACATAAGAAAACGCTTTGAGTTGATGGAAATGTTCTAAATGTTGATTATGGTGGGGGTCTTATTATGCATATATTTGCAAAAACTCACTGGACTACACGTTTGGATGTATGTATTTTATTATATGAAAATTATACCTCAATAGAGTTGTATGAAAACTGTCCATCTAAAGTTTTTGAGTGCAAGGATTCAAATTTATTTTTATGAAAATACCAACTACATGATGTAAAGAGTGTAACTTACTATCTTGGAAATCTGTACCTCATTTAGATATCGTGAATAATAATATCTACCTCCCCGTTTGAGGTAGGAACAAATGAAACCATGCTTGTAAAAGTATTCCATGTAAACTGTTCCATCAATAACACCACAGCACTTTTATCCCTCCTGAGTTACAGCCAGGCTTTTTGTAATGTCTGTACCTGTAAAGGCTTTGAAGTAATGATGTAGCCACCTACCCAAACTAGATTTCCATGCACCAGCATTTGGTGCATACAGACACCAGGTCAGGCCTGGCAGTTCCTCTGTTTTGCAAGCTTTATGGTGAAGGCCTGTATGTATGAACTACTGTAGTTCTTTTCAGTTCCCAGAAGTTTGTGTGCAAGACTGTTTGAACAGTCTTGAATCCACAGTCTCCATTAGCAATGACAGGAACTGCCTCAAGGTGCCTTGAGCGATTCCTCCGAAAGGTCAGATATAAACACATTCATTCCTGTACATTCTATCCCCCCTCCTCCTAGCACCAAGCTCAATTACTTCTGTTTTGTATGTCAGTATCTTTATTAGTACTGCACAGCAGAAAGCACAATATACTGAGGTGACAATTTTTAGCTGGCGGCAGATCTGATTAATGAGGCAAGGCTGAAATTAACTTTTTCCTCATGTCACGTAGATTTCCCAAGTCATGTAAAATTCCCCTTGTTACACTACCCATTAACATCTTCACCACCAATAAACACATAAAAATATATTGTACTTTTAACTGAAACAGGCATCCATCCATGTCCTATTATCCCTGAAAATAAAATGTGACATGATTTGATATTAACACAGATAAATGTGTCCATTTAGAAAGTTCCTTAGTCAATACAATATTTTCTGATTTGTATGTCTGCTAAACAAATATACAGATAGGCATTTTATGTTAGTAATAGGTACATCTTGATGACAAAATGGAATATAGCGTAAGGCAGAAATCTTTGACAGGTAATTATTGTGAATGGCAGCAATGCCATACACATTTAAAAATAATCAACGATGTAACCAAAGGCAGAATGCCTTTCCCATTTAAAATTAATTATTCAAAGGAACTCTGTACAGCATGCTGAAATTGTTTTCAGAGCTCAATAATAAAAATGGCAAGTGCTCCAATTCCTCTGCTTTGTCTGTCTATATTTAAGGAAATCCATTTGGCTCAGATGCACAGAGCTCAACAGCAAATGTTGCATATTATTATGTAATTAGACATAAATAAATGAGAAATCTGCAAATAGAAGATGTGTTTATAATAGTTGACCAAAAAATAGTCAGATGTTTTTAATAGGGTAAAAACATAATTAAGTAATTTTCTTTTTGCTGTATGAAAACACTATAATTTTTATAGATATCATCTTAACTAAAAATTGTTAACATATAGTCAATTTACAGCTTAGAAGCAATTAGATGCATCTAATGAGAAAACTAGATTATTCAGTCTCCAGTAATATAGGGACAAAATAGTATTGATTTTGCAAGTTTAAAATACTCAACAAGCTTTTACACATAAATCACCTAAAACAGTACCTTGCCTATTAGTGATCAATAAGTATTAACTACTAATTATTTTGTCATTAATTTTCCTGTTATTCCTTGCAACATAAGGGTGTCATGCTTTCTAGTCTGGTTTACAGAGCATACAGTTATACAATTTATTTTTGGTTTTGCCACTAAGTAACGTTTGGCCTTGATCAAGTTAGCCTATCTCACTGGGTACATTTTGTTTTACTTTTTAACAGAGTACCTTAATGTACATAAAGGTACTTTTATGATCTTATTGACTATAAGTCAATTCACAACTTATATCAAAATGTTCCTCAAATCAAAAACATATTTGCACTTTCAGAGTGCCTTTAATGAACTTATACAAAAGGTGGATTGGTTATTAACTGTGTTTCACAAATTTGAAAAAATAATGGCTTTAGTATTTTGGGTTCAAGGTGCATTCTCCCATTGTCTAACAATATCTCAGTGAAATTAAGCCTCATGGGAGCATAGTGAGCACCATCTGCATGCTAGGAAAATGCTAATCATGAGTCCTATTTGACAGATGTAGAAACTGAGGTTTACAGGAATTAGTTGCCTGAGGACCAACAATTCAGGAATTATCAGTATTATCACCCTTTCTCTTTTGTAAATGCAGTTTACACTCTTAATGAAAAACTAAATAAGTGTAAAAGAGCTTACAAATTTACATCCCTACTTCCTCTGTTCAAACCCTACCTTTCCAGTAACAAACATATATA
>NW_012103354.1:3066170-3069055 GCF_000951045.1 Mandrillus leucophaeus
TATATTATATATAATTTATATGTTATCTATAACTGTTTTTAAAGATACATGTGTAATATATATTTTTAAAGATGCATAAACTTTTCTTATGCATGCATAACAGTTTTTAAAGATGCATAAACAATGACAAAGAGAAAGCAGGCCAAGAAGATATGTGAAAGACAGGTAGGGAAGAAAAGCAATGAAAAACAGTTTTGTCATCATTTGCTTGACTTTAGAGTCAGTGCAAAATGGAAAGCAGGAGGTAGAAAGAGCAATTGAAGAAGATGATGGGTTCCTTCAGAAATACCATTTGACCCAGCAATCATATTACTGGGTATATACCCAAAGGATTAGAAATCATTCTATAAAGACACATGCACATGTAAGTTTATTGCAGCCCTATTTACTATAGCAAAGACTTGGAACCAACCCAAATGCCAATCAATGATAGACTGGATAAAGAAAATGTGTCACATATACACCATGGAATACTATGCAACCTTAAATAATGAGTTCATGTCCTTTGCAGGGACATTGATGAAGCTGGAAGCCATCATTCTCAGGAAACTAACACAGGAACAGAAAACCAAATACAGCATGTTCTCACTCATAAGTGGGATTTGAACAGTGAGATCACATGGACACAGGGAGGGGAACATCATACACCAGAACCTGTCTGGGGGTGAGTGTCAAGGGGAGGGAGCGTATTAGGACAAATACCTAAGGCATGTGGGGCTTAAAACCTTGATGATGGGTTGGTAGGTGCAGCCTGGGTCACAGACTCCGTCTCAAAAGAAAAATAAATTTGGGTTTCTAAGACTCCATTTTTCCTATTGTATTTACTCTGCCAGAGCTGTCCAATGGAAAGACAGATAATACTATGACTAAAACATCAAAATAACTTTTTATGCTGAGTTTGGGAAAGAATTCCTGAAGAAGAATGCTGTATCCTTGAACTTCAACTTTCTTGAGACTCTTTTCTCATCTTTGAATTGGGGGCAAGCATTCTAGTCTCTGCTAGGCTTTGTGAAATGAAAACGAAAAGATGGGTATGAAAGTGTTTTTAAACCTCTAAAGAGAGCTTACAAACATGAAAGCAAATTTGCAGAAAGAAATACCTTAATGAGAAGAAAGAGCTCAATGAGAAGGAACAAATTAGTATTAAGTATTTAGACCAACATTTTCCAAACTTTGTTCTTAAAATTTCATAATTTGATTTCTGAAACTACAAGTGCTTCTAGGGAAAATATCTATTTATTGTCTATTTATTGTCATATTTCTTACTTTTTTCTCCTTTATTTTTTAAGACACCATCTCGCTCTGTTGCCTAGGCTAAAGTGCAGTGGCTCATTCATGGCTCACTGCAGTCTTTACTTCCTTCACAGACTCAAGAGGTCTTCCCACCTCAGCTTCCCCAGTACCTAGGACTACAGGTATGCCCGATCATGCCTGAGTAATTTTTATTTTTTTTTAAATTTATAGAAACAGGAGTCTAAGTATAAATATTAATAATTCTCCATCTACATGATGATTCCCTTGGATGTGGCCAGGATAACTTGGTCGTATGTGTGTTCACAACAGTACTGCACAAGGTCTATGAGCTCAGTAGGGGCAGCCATAGTCTCAAGCCTAGCACAGTGCCAGAAACAAACCAAGTCCACATAGAAGCCTTTGGAATTACAAGACATTCCTGAGAAAAACTTTGATGGGGATCTCACAGGTGTCGTACTCCTGGGCTCAAGTGAGTCTCTCACCTAGGCCCCCAAAGTGTTGGGATTGTAGGCACAAGCCACAGCACCCTCCCTTCTTCTAATATACATAATTCATATTGGCATATTAAGGACTCTGGGATTTTAAACAAAATAGACAACACTTTTTTCATTTAATATCTTTGTGAGTAAAAATAAAATTCTTATCCATACAAACACTGAATGAAAAAGTTCTAAGTTCTAATGTCAGCTATATCACTTATTAGCTATGATACTTTAGCCAACTTATTTATTTAGAGACAGAGTCTTGCTCTGTAACCCAAGCTGGATTGCAGTGGCGCGAACTTAGCTCACTGCAACCTCCGCCTCCCAGGTTCAAGCAATTCTCCTCCTTCAGCCTCCTGAGTAGCTGGGATTACAGGTGCCCGACACCACACCTGGCTAATTTTTTGTATTTTTGGTAGAGACGGGGTTTCCCCATGTTGGCCAGACTGGTCTCAAACTCCTGACCTCGGATAATCCACTTACTTTGGCCTCCCAAAATGCTAGGATTACAGGGTTGAGCCACTGCACCCGGCCTAGGCAACTTATTAAATCTCTTTGATATTTGCTCATGAGATAATTGTGTAATCCTACTGCAGAACAGTGTTAATTGTGAAACATTTTGTATATACAGTACTTTATTCAGTGTCTAGTACACAGTAAGTATTCAATAAATAGTAGATATTCTTCTCCCCTTCCTACTACAAAATTCATCTGTTGTTGAACCAGACAGATAATTGCCTTGGAGCAAAAGCATTGTCTATTAGATGCATTTGCCTTGTGTGAACAGAGTTTGTGTCAAATCTTGGTTTTAGGAAGGGAAGAATTTCTAAACACTTTCTGTCACCTTGGCAAACATCCATCCCTTCTTGGAAACTCCCAAGATAAAAAGCTGCAAGTCAGTTCCTCCATGTCATTTTATAAAATTTCCTTTTCATTGAAAAATAAAATCTGAAGAAAAACAAAATTTCGGCGCTTTTTACCTTTCACATACAAGGACTAGAGAAAGAGCTGAAATTGCCTTCCCCCATTCTCTTTGGCTTCCCTCAACTCTTCCCCTCTCACCCTCCTCCTCTCACCCTCCTCCTCTCACCCTCCTCCTCTCACCCTCCTCCTCTCACCCTCCTCCTCTCACCCTCCTCCTCTCACCCT
>NW_012103354.1:3069105-3078224 GCF_000951045.1 Mandrillus leucophaeus
ACCCTCCTCCTCTCACCCTCCTCCTCTCACCCTCCTCCTCTCACCCTCCTCCTCTCACCCTCCTCCTCTCACCCTCCTCCTCTCACCCTCCTCCTGTTCACTGCACTGACACCTCCATTTCTCTGGGATCCTTATTTGGAACTTGTTCATATTTACTCAGTAGCTTAGATTATCTCTTTTACTTACGCAGGAATTCATGAACGTGAACACGAGTGAGGGATGATCTTTCACTTGTAAACACTTCATTATTTGCCTTTGGTATTTGAAGACAGCAAAACAAAGCCTATCCTTACAGAGTGTCTCCTCGGTAATTACTACTGGTGTTGTCAGTTCCAGACTGCCCTCCTGCCTGCATCTGAAATATCTAGCAGAGAAAGACGGAGACAAGGAGTTAGCCATTTTTACTCTTCCCAGGCCGGGAAGACAGTCTAAAATCAACTCAGCTGTCATTGCTCTCTGGCGAACTCCCAAACCAAATGTGCTTCTCCTGTTTTTTGCTGCTAGTCCTCCTGAAATCAGGTTTGGACATGGGGGCCAAGGAGCCAGCCACAGAATTGAACCAGAATTTTGCCAAGACAACACCTGCCCTTCAGGGTGCTGCTTTTCTTTCATGAGAACATCCTGTGCATACTACAGCTGTCCTTATTGTCTTTGCCTGGCATTTCCCAGAAGGTATTTGGTTTTCATTGATCTTCTTTGCTTCTGTGTTTGCTGTGACACAATTTGATGAACACATATACTTTTCCCCCTGAAATAAATGATATTAGGTAAATAATTGTTTCTCAGAACTTGTACGTTTTGGTTTTTTATTTCTGTTGTTTTTGTATTTATTACACTGGTTCCACATGCAAAGAAAGAGACAAAGTGAAAAGGAATTTTTCTTTTAGCCCTGATAGATGAAGCTTGATATTTCTGCTGCCACTTGCTCACTTCCTGACCTGGAACAAGTAACACAAGATGTGGTACCTTAGTTCCTCCCACTGACAAATGGGGAAAATGAATATCCGACTTCATTTTATGAGTGAAAATGAATATTGTAGGGACTTGCAATTCAGGAAAGATGGCACAGACCTATTTCTCCCTGTTTTTCGTTGGTGAACACAACATAAATACTGGAAATAATGTAGAGGAAATAACAAAAGGAAAACTCTGCAAAGATAGTAGGAAGAAGGTAAAATGTTTGGAACCCCAGGACTAAAAGAACAGCCCAGTAGCAAGATACCCTGTCTCCCTCCTCCATGCGGTAGAAGAATTCTGCTTAGACGTGTCATTTCTTGACTCTCAGCCTAGCCATAGCAGTGGGCCAGGCAGGCTCATTCTTCTCCTGAAAGGGCCGGAGTTCTAGGTAACATCAATACCAACACCACCAGCAAGGAGGATTCATCAGAAGCTCTGCTAAAAAGAGATGTCTGGCAAAATCTCTCTTCTATCCCATGTGCCCTGAGACTCCTTTTTCACCAGTGAGATATACAGGGACAGGTAGATAGGATCAGCAAAGAGGATCCAATTACAATAAGCAGTTCCACTGGAGAGCTCCTTTGTCCTCAGGGTCCTGAGATCCTCCTTCCTTCTCCTGCCCCAGTATTCTCACCCCAGTGTAGAAACACTGGGGCTGGGGCACAGCCAAAAAAAGGGACCCAGCCACAGCAGGTGACGAGGCCTGGAAAACTCTGCCCCTGTCTAGAGGCACTGGAGTGCTTGCAGAAAAACAGTAAGGAGAGACCAACAGCACCAGGCTGCCTGCCTGCAGATGGTCTTTGACTTAGAGGGCCTGAGACTGGTGGTCTTTCCAGAGACAACAGGCAGCTGGGGTGGGGGAAAATGCTAAGGGGATCTAACACCACAAAGGCTCTGAAAATTAAACTGCCATTGGAACCACAGCCCAGAAGTGCAGGTCAAGATCTGCGTGCTAAACATGAAGAGGAGGTTTGCCTGTTAAGTCAAACATTTAAATAGAACCTACAGTCTCTAAACCTAATAGAGAAAATGCCAAGGATATAATAGAAATCTACCCATCATATTAAGCACCAAGAAAACCACCTGAATGAGAAAGAATAATAAACTGATGTGAATAGCCATATGAATCAAATGCTGAAATTATCTGATGAGAATTTTAAAGCCATCATTATAAAAATATTTCAATAATTAAATACAAAGTGTCTTAGAACAAATAAATAGAAAATAAGAGAAAAATGTTATGTATACAAAGAAACCAAATAAAAATTTAAAAGTGGTAAAACAATAAAATATAACAAAAAATTAAACCCAATAAAAGAAATAAAATTCACTGGGCTCAAAAGTAGCATGTGTATAACATATGAAAGAAACTAGCAAACTTGATAGCGTATCAATGCAATTTAACCAAATATGAGCAACAGAGAAAACATACTGGGAAGAAAAAAGCTTCAGAGGCCTATGGAACAATGACACAAACCCAATATTCATATTATTGGAGTATCAAGAGGAGAGAAGAAAAAGTGAAGTTGAAAGAATATTTGATGAAATTATCTCTGAAAACTCCCCAAATGTGTTGAAAACACTATCATACAGATCTGAGAAGCTGAGGAAACCCTAAACAGAATAAACTCAAACAAACTTACACTACGGCAAGCAATAATTAAACTTTTGAAAATTAAAGACAAAAAGTCTTGAAAGTAGCCAAAGAGAAACAATATATTACCTCTGGGGAATTCCATTTTAAATGTCAGTGGATTTCTCATCTAAAACCTTGGAGGGCAGGAGTGGCACATTTTTTCAAGCGGTTGAGGAAAAGAACTGTCAATCACAAATTCTATTTCTGACAAAACTACTCCTCAGGAATGAATGGGACATGAAGAAAATCTCAGATGGAAAATGAGAATATTTTGTTGCTAGCTGACCTACCCTTACAGATTCTTCAAGAAGAAAAAAAAATGAAAGAAATAACTTCGGAGCATTAGGAACGATGCAGAAACGGTTAAAGAAATGAATATGGGTGTATAACATACCATCCTTTTCCTCATGAGTTTTGTAAATATTTGCTTATGAAGCAGAAATTGTAACACCATCTGATACTCAAGACAAAGATATTTAAAAATGGGGAAGGCAAAGGGTTCTAAATGGAAGTGACATCTCCACACCTCACTTGAAGAGGTAAAATGTTGGTATCAGTAGATTTTGGTAGGTTACATATGAAATATGATACCCAAAGCACCTAAAACCCACAAAAAGTAGTTCATAAACGCCATAAATAAGTCAAGATAGAATTACATGTAATGATTCTACAACATGTTTTTATTATTTTATAGCATATTGAAATTGTTAAAATATAACATGATCAAGTAACATATAGGACAGTGTATAAAAACATTAAAGATGAGAATGCAAAGACACAAACAATAAACAAAATGGCAGATATGAGGGCTAACATATCAGTAATTATCTTAAATGAAAATAATCTAAATATACCAACCAAGAGAGACCGGCAGGACAGATAAATGATGACACAACTATTGTCTGCTTATAAAAATAGAACTTAGAATTTTAAGACTTAGGTAAGTTGAAAGGAAATGGATAAAAAGCTTAATATGCAGATATTGATCTTAAAGAACAAAAATTACTACAATAAAATCTAATTCGAATTCAGAGGAAAGAAAATTACTGCAAACAATGGGAGCATATATATTTTTAAAAAATGATTATCTGCCAGGAAGATAGCAATCCTAAATGTGCCAGAAAAAGGGAACAAGATATATGAAGCAATAATAAAAAGAGCTGAAAGTAAAAATAAACAAATCAATTATTGTTGGGAACTTCAACACCCCCACTACTCAGAACTTGATAGAAATAGAACATCAGCAAGAATACAGAAGATCTGAAAAATGAATCAACCAATGGGTTCTAGTCATATACAGAACACACTATCCAGTAATAGCAAAGCCATTCTGCCCTGTATTAAGACTTACTATATATCTACAATAATCAAGATAGTGTGGTTGTGGCAGAAGGACAGATGTACAAATCAGTAATAATATAGATCCCAGAAAGAGACTCACACAAACATGCTCAACTGATTTTTGACTAGAGTTAAAAAAAAAAAAAAAAAATTCAATGGTAAAAGGACAGTCCTTTCAACCAACAGTGCTTGCTAGAGCAATTGAATATCCAGGAGCAAAAAAAATAACCTCAACCAAAACCTCACACCCTATGCTAAAATCAGCTCAAAATAACTTACACACATACATTTGAAATGAAAAATTACAAATATTTTAGAAACAAGTTAGGAGAAAACCTTCACAATCTAAGTCTAAGCAAAGAGTTCTTAAACTTGACATCAAAGACATGATCCATAAAACGGACAGTTGATACACTGGTCCTCATCAAATTTACTCTTTTAGTTTTGTGAAAAGTCCATGTGAAAATTGAAAAAGAATGTGTAGATTGGGAGACTATATAGTCTATATAGTCGACTTAGGTAAGTTTGGGAGAAAAACATCAGGTTATCTTTTATTATATATATGTGTGAATATATACATACACACATATATAGTCTATATAGACTATATAGCCTCCCAATCTATACATTCTTTTTTAATCCTCTGTGTGTGTGTGTGTATATATATATATACAGACTATATATAGACTGGTCTCCCAATATATAGTTTATAGTCTCAACATAGTCTCTATATAGTCCTTATGTAGACTCTGTATAGTTTCTTAGTCTATTTATAGCTATAGGTATAGACTATATATAGACTATTTTTCTAGAAATACATATGTAGTTCTGAAAACAGAAAAACAATCCACTTAGAAAATGGGCAAAATACATGAACAGACATTTACTTTAAAGATAGATGGCAAATAATCACATAAAAAGGTTTGATATCAACAGCCATCTGAGAAATGCAAATTAACATAATTATCACTACACCCATGCTTAAAATATATAATAGTGACAAAAAATGCTGGTGTGGATGTGAGGAAACTGAATTACATATGCATTGCTAGTGGGAATGTAAAATGGTACAGCCGCTCTTCAAACATATTGGCAGCTTCTTATAAAACTAAGCAACAACTATACAGTGCAACAATTTTATTTCTTGGTATTTATCCCCCTAAAATGAAAATGTATATATACACAAAAAATCATGTGCATGAGTAGTTATAGGAACTTTGTAATAACCAAAAACTGAAATCAGTTCAGCCGTCCTTTAACAGCTAAATAATTTAATAGCTAAATAATTATCCAACCTGTGGTGCATACATACCAATAAAAAGCAATGAATTATTGATAGATACAACACCTTCCACACGTCTCTAGATATTATGCAGAATAAAAATCTCAAAAGGTTGCATGTAACATATTTTCATTTATGTAACATATTTGAAAGGACAGTTTTAGAAATAGAGATAGTAGTTGCCGGTAGTTATGATGCGGGGAGATAGTGTGGGTAGGAGTAAGATGTGTGTGATTAGATATGGAAGTAATCATTGTGTTATTATCTTGACTGGCAATGAACATACATACAAAGGTGTATACAAAATTTTATAAAACTCAATACAAACTCACATGTGCAAGTAAAACTAAGGGCATATTAATGTGAGTAGATTTTATCATGTCCTGGTTATAAAATTGCACTAGAGGTTTGTCAAATGTCACTATTAAGGTAAACTGGACAAAGTGTACAGGAGATTTCTCTTTACTATTTCTTACAACAATCCTCTTATTTCTTACCCAACATATAAATCTACAGTTACCTCAATATACGTTTCAATTTAAAATAAATGAAAATTTTTAAAAAGACTATTGTAAGCAAATGGACTACCACATATCACAGACCCAAAAAAGCATACTACAATGATGTTACATTTTTATCTTTGTTTATATTTTTGAGTTTACTAGAAATCACTCTGCCTGCCCCATGTTTTTCTCCTTTTTATAATCATTCATGCATTCACTTACTCATTCAATAAGCAATTCCAATCAGCATACTTTCATGAATCTTGAAATTTTTCAGATAAGAAATTCAAAATAAAAGAATCCAAACACTCCTGGAAAAAAAAATCACAGAAAAATTTCTAATTCTGAAATAAGTCTCTAAAGTAGTATCCTTGCCTCATACAACTTTATTACTATGAAGAGTTCCTTGTCACTTTCTCATATTGCATTACTCAGGTCAGCATTATATACAGAAACCCACATGGAATAGTTATTGGATGTTTTAGCATTTGACTATAAATGTCACACCATTATAAGAAATTTGTATTTTACTGACGAATGTTAAATATTTTTTTAGGGAGTTTGAGGAACAAATCATGTTACATAGTTTCTTGATCCAATTTCCAAGTAAAGTGCCCTGCAGAATGTTTAACATGGTCAGGCCTGTGTGATTATTAGTTTTTTGGCTTAATACTTTCATTTATGTTAGAGTTTTTATTAGTAAAGGCAGTAAATAATACATTGTTCTTTGAAAATGTTAGAGTAAGTGTGCGTTATCAATAATGTACTGTGAGAAATCCATTGTTTAGATTTAAATTTTAAAACTCATTTATTATTGACCAGTTTGGGAGGAAAAAATCAGGTTATCTTTTACTTGAATTGTCAAGTGCTTCACATAATATACATCCTGGGTCTCAGGATAGTCAAATGGCATAGCAAATGCTGGATCAGCAGTGCTCGTATGAAAAACAACGCATTCGAAATCTCGAATTTTAAGCATATACTACTTCAGTGATCATCTATCTTTAATATTGTTTTTGTACTTCTTATTTGTGGGGCTAACTAAAATGCAAAGTTTGCACTTGTGTGTAAGTCTGTGCTGGTAAAACAGCCAACCCTCTCTATATTCATGTTTATTACATTCCTCCAAAATTATATAACATACCTAAGGGCTGCTTGTGAGGCAGGCATTTGTTTACTGCATTGCTTGAAAACAAGTTTATGAAAAAGAACTAGAGGCTGTCATTGTAAGAGCATCATTTGGAATAGGAGTTTAGAATTAGTATTGCCAGTTAATAGACAAGCAAAATGTATAAACAGACCAACAAACTTGACCTGTCTTTAGTGGTTCAGTTTATCCCAAAAAGTTAAGGAACAGGCCAGGCGCGGTGGCTCACACCTACCTGTAATCCCAACACTTTGGGAGGCCGAGGGGGATGGATCACGATGTCAGGAGTTTGAGACCAGCCTGGCCAATATGGTGAAACCTTGTCTCTACTAAAAATAGAAAAAATAGAAAAATTAGCCAGCTGTGGTTGTGGGCGCCTGTAATCCCAGCTCCTCGGGAGGCTGAGGCAAGAGAACCCCTTGAACCCGGGAGGCAGAGGGTGCAGTGAGCTGAGGTGGAGCTACTGCACTCCAGCCTGGGCAACATAGTGAGACTCCATTTCAAAAAGTAATAATAATAAGGGACAAAGCCAGGCAGCTTAACATTCTTTATTTCTCGTGATGTGCACAGTGCACTCCATCAATTCATGGAAATAACAACGAAAATTAATCTAGTTCAGTATCCAGAGTTTATATTGTTCTGGAATTAGACTCCTTAGTATCAGAAGTAGGACCTTGAATTCATTATCTGTGCCTCCTCGTGAAAGTAGTTTAACTCTGTATGTCTCAGTTTCCTCATCTGCAAAATGAAAATGCAATAGAGTATCTATCAAACGGAGTTCTAGAAGGATTAAATGTGATAACACATATAATATGTGTAATATACATATTATAGATGATATGTACATATATGTATATTATATATACATAATTTATATTATATATACATATCTACATATATGTATATTATCTCTATATAATATGTATATTATATCGATATATGTATATTATATTGATATATGATGTATCTAATATACATATATAGATATACATATTATGCATAATATACATATGTATGTATGTAATATACATATATAATAGGCATATGTATATTTATATAATATGTATATTATATATTATAGATCTATTATATATTATATAATACACATATAAATTGCATAATATATATTATATAATATATAAAATATATATTACATGTATTATATAAATTATATGAATCTATTAGAGTAGGATCTGGCACGTCAGCAGCACTCTATATATGTTAGTTATTTTTATTCTTTTACTAAATTCTCACATTTGTCCTGCAGAGAAGTTAAGTGTTTTTCTCGAATTACTCAAGAGAATTTTAAGGCACAGAGAAGCCAAATCACTTGTCCAAAATCAAACAGAAAACAGCAGAGCCAGGTCTCAAAGACAGATGTGTCAGGCTCCAAAGCTTTGTCTTTCCACTCGGGCCCTACCTTCTCCAGTATTTTATCAGATGGAAAACAAAATCTCACTTCACATTCCATGTGTACCAACTACTTGGAGCGAGACTGATCCTTTCCCATGTCTAAATGTAATCACTGTAAATCACCAGCAGTTGTGGGCAATGCCATTGTGCTTCTTCTTTTATTTTAAATCTGCTATGCACACTTTTATTATTATTGAAAATTCTAGATTGGAGAGGTGATGGTGAGATAGCCTGATAACTTTGATTGCTTTAGGTTAGTATGAAGTACAGTAGGATATTTTGCCGCCATTGGCCACTGCAGCTATTGGGAAAAAATACTTTCTATATTTTAGTTTGAAAAAAAGACAAGAAATGGATTGATTGTTCTTCATGAGTACCCTAACAATATCACTAGAAACAGTCTGTGTTTGGAAAGCATTACAGTGATTTTGAAAATGAACCTGTATTCCTGAGATTTTAATATTGCTTGTCTGGGTAGAGCCTGGAATTCTCAATGCTTGTAAGCACCTCCAGCTACGTGTTTGAGGGTGGTCTGGAGGCATAACATTCATCTCTGAATGATGCTGGATGTTGCAGTGATACTTAGATGATCCAACACCAGCATAGATACCACCAAGAGGGCCCTCAGTCCTTCGGAATTTTTTGACACCTCTGTTTTGTTTTGGGGGGTTTTGTTTGTTTGGTTGTTTTTTTTTTACCTGGGCCTGCTCTGGGTTTTTTAATTTATCTTTTAATTGACAAGTAATAATTGTGTATACTTATGGGCTACAATGTGATAGTTATGAACCAAGGGTTTGTTTTTCCTTAATTGTATCTTCTTTTTTAAAAATATATTTTATT
>NW_012103354.1:3078274-3085173 GCF_000951045.1 Mandrillus leucophaeus
TTTTTAATTTATCTTTTAATTGACAAGTAATAATTGTGTATACTTATGGGCTACAATGTGATAGTTATGAACCAAGGGTTTGTTTTTCCTTAATTGTATCTTCTTTTTTAAAAATATATTTTATTGTAAGTGTTTCATTGGAGAATAATCTTCATTTTCTTAAAGCAACTAAAATGTTGAGGCTTTTGCATTTGCTTAAACATTTTTAGAAAAATATAGAGAAGATACTTTCTCACAATCCAATAATTTGTGAAAGTTAGATTTAAATAACTAATTTCAACTTCTACTTAATTAGAAAATATGTATTCATACCAGTTAATTTAGATGACTTGGAAGTCGGTAAATACTTGCATACAATTTCATGATATAGCTGCTAGGTACTAATTATTCATAATGGGAGATGTTCAGGATATGGCCATAAAATTTTGCAGTTCTCATGACACATGTTTACATCACAACCCCCACAAACTCTAATTCATTTTCCCTGAACACCAGATTGCCTATAGGCAACTCCCTTAGATTGTCCCTTAGAATGTGATGTCCAGAGCTTGACATATTGTACCTGTGACTTTAATAAGGATAATATGGCAGAACTATGAACTCCCTTGTGTTCTAATAAACTCTGCAAGGAATTTCTTAGAGTTTCTAGCCCAGTGATCTGAGAGGTCAGCAATGCTTGTATTATCAAAAGATTTTTTAATTGTGTTGTCTACCTCTCAAAGTCCAGTGCAATTTTTATGTAATTAGCAGCCAAGTAAAAACAGTAATATCACCTTATCTATGAGACTGACTCAAAATATTCTGTTGATGGAGTATACATCAATATTCTGTGGTTCAATGCAGAGCTCCAGAGTAGATGACATTGTTTTAAGCCTTTCTGGTTTACTTTTTTGTTGACTTGTTTGTGGAATGCATAGCCAACCCATGTAGAAATAAACTTGTAAAGATTGTTTTCTCTAAGTACAGCTCTTGGCTGGTTCTAGGCACCAGAATATTGACAGCACTAATTAAGCTGACTATATCCAATGCCTTGGGTCAGGTCTTGAAATAGAGCCTGAGACAGGATTTCTTGTGAAAGTGATTTGTTGAAATAGGGTTCACAGGAGAAATCTGTAGGGAATGAGAGAAGAGGTGAAGATGGAGAAACAACCTGGCAGAGGTGTGATTTCCAGAACTCAGCCTCACATCACAGGAAACTCAAGAGCATAAATTGGTATCACAGAAGTCCCACCTCAAGGAAAGAATGCAAGGGAGTGATATTCCATCAGTCACTGTTTGGCTGCAAGATGCCTGGGAGAAGTGGGTTGAATAACCTCCCAGTATCCCAGACATCTCTGAGTGTGCTGCCTCCTGTTAGCCAAGGACAATGTTCTGGTGAAGGACAGTATGAGTTTTAGACACTAGCAGCAATACCAAATAGAAACAGTATCCTAATAAAGAGGACCCTGTCAGGAAACCAATAGCATCTGCTTCAATCTGTCCATACAGCAATAGGAAACAGGGACTTACGAGGTTCTTTATCTCCAGACTTTATGAATGCAAAAAAATATATAATTGAGCAAGGATAATTAAAACCATAAAAGAAACTGTCTAAATTCAAACTTTATTTTATTACGCTGGGCTTAAAATGACAATTGCAGAAACTTCTCCATCTCTCATATTGCAGTTGCTTAATGTTCACCCATTAAGTTTGGAACCTTCATTTGTAATCCACGATATGGTATGTATACATATCCATGCAAAAACAAGTTTTAGAATGTGTTATTTCTGTCTTTCAGAACAAACTGCAAAATGGTCACTTCAGCTTCCATATAGGAATCCTCTGTAGTTCTAAGGTTTGCCTCTTTGAGTAGTATTCATTGTTTTCTCAGCCTTGAGACTTGTTTTATGACACCACAGGAGTTTTCTGGTTCTTGCTGATAGTGAGAAAGTCACATATTCCATTTTAAAAATAACCTATTGCAGCCAAGAACCCACTTGACTTAAAGCCATGTCCTGTTTGTATACAGGAAACTGCTTTGTGATGTACATCGATGTGGAGTTTAATGTTTTCATATTCTTCAAATAGACTCTCCTTAACAACTATGATCTCAATTGTGGCAGGTTACACTGCTGTTCAACAATATATGGTTTTCGTCTACCTTTGAGTCCAGGAAGAGTGCTTAGTTTCCTCTTCTCAAAGTCATGTGTATGGGGACATGATTTCCTTTTTGTAAATGACATATAATAATTGTACATATTTATTGAGTACAAAGTGATCTTTTGATCCATATGTATAGTGATCAGATCAGGGTAATCCATCATCTCAAGTATTTGTCATCTCTTTGTGTTGGAAATATTCAGTATATTCCTTGTGGCCATTTGAAACTATATTATTATCTGTGATTATCAGCTTGCAGTGGTATAGAACTGAAAGCTACGCCTCCTACCTTTCTGTAATAAAGCACAAATTATATGCATTGTTTCCAGGTGGAGACATTTAACTGTTGGTGCTTAACTTTCCAAACCATGCTTCCTCTACAACAATGTTTGTGGAAGCATACAGTCAGGTAGAAGCCGCCAGAGATGCTGAGTTAACACATAGAAGACTGCTGGTCTGGGGAATCGCCTAGACCAAAAGTTAATGTTGCATGAGCAAACCATTTGTTATGATGTGACACTGACTTTTTGGGGTTACTTGGAAACCACATATAACCCAGACTATCCTGACTAATAAAAAGATTCAATCACACAAGTCTTCTTGTATATATGAAAGAACACATATTATTGTGCCAATTTTATGAATTAGGGAGCTGAACTGCTAGAAAGTTACACGATTTTACAGAAAGCAACAAGAAAGCGGAAAAAAAATAAGATTTAAAAACGAATGCTCTCTGAATCCAGGGCAATTTTCTCCTCTTGCAGGATGGGAACAAAGGGCCATCTGGGTTGCCTCCTTGCAGTGGATTTAGCGATGTGATAATTACATGTAAGCGTACTGAAATCTGCCAGGTACAAGACCATTTGAACTTTTATCTCCATAAATGCCAATAATCTGATTCCCAAAATATCTTTATAAAAATTGATCTTATAGAAAGAAACCCAATCATCAATGATTTGCACTTCTATAGAACTAAATATTTTTATTCCAAATACAATTCAAATCTAAATCACTGAATTTGTAATTAGAATAGGAGCAAAATAATAAAACCACAATTATTATCATGTATCAGTTTGTTAACTAGTTACATATGACATAACTTAATATTTGTCAAAATATAACCCAGATATTACTACTGACAGTTTTATAGCTGAAAAAAAATTGAGAATTAGAAAATGTAAACAATCTGCCCAAGGTCACAGAATTTGTGAGAGAAGATTCAGTCCAATTTCTTATGCGTAGGATCTTATGACAGTCTGTGTTTTAGCTTAAATGCTGCCTGGATGATCTCAAACAAGCCCTTTAACTGCTTCATTACTCAGTTTTTTAATATGAAATTAGAAATAACACTATCCAGTAGTTTGGTGTTAGTATAAAATGATGACTTATATGGAAACATTTGTACATTAAGAACTCTTACAAGGTGTTGTAATTTCCTTATTATAATTACAATCATAGGAATGCTATAGAGATTATTATGAATCTGTGCCACACACTTTGTTCTGTTCTATACTATTTCTTTTTAAAGAGCAGCATATTTTTAAAAACTATCTTACATGTAATTATGCAGTGGGCAAGGATAAGTGGTGAGTTAACTGTGTTGGTAGTTCTTTTCTGAAGTATATCTCTAGCAAATAGCTTCATGGCTCACTGGAGCAATCAGAATTAAAAATGTATATCTGAGGCTTAAATACTCAAAAATAGCTCACAGTTAAACACATCATACTGCTTAAAATTTTAAAAGATGCAATTATCTTTTTTTGGCAAACTCAGAATATTCTCTGGAATGTTGGCGAATATAAAAGGGTTTCAAACAGTAATTTTTACAAGGTTCCGTTAAATGGAAATACAGAAGGGTATGCTATTTTCCTCTTTTACTATAATCTCTCTTCCAATTTCCCCTTGGAATTTACATACTCCCTGAAAATGGATTCAGTCAATTTCAAAACTTTGAAATATTGGTAGGTAAATAGAAAATCTGTCCTTACAAATTTATGAAGTAAAATAATTTTGGAGTAGCCATCCCAGACTCTTTCCCTGTCTCTATGACACACACACACACACACACACACACACACACACACACAGAGATGACTGCAGTTTTGAATAAGTCATACAAGCACAATTTTCTTAAATTTGAAACTTTTAGGATTTAAAACTTTCAGAATATAATTATTACTGGTTGTGATAGTAGAAACAACTTAGTATATAAAAAGAATATTTTTCTTATTCTAAAGATATTGGAGGAAGAGATGAAAACTAAAGCTAAGTGGCAATGCTATGATAAATGTGTATGATTTCTATGCATATCATATAAATATGAAAAAAAATATATATGACCTATATGGCAAGCATTGCTGTAGATGATAGGATGTCACAGTAAACAGAATAGACAAAGTCCATTAACTTGTGGGTTTTACATTATAGTGAGCAAGACAGTAAACAAACAAATATATAGCCATGCTAAATGGTAATAAATACTCTGAAAGAAAATAAAGCAGTGTAATGGAACAAGAGTAATGGGGCCTCTATTTTATACAATATTGCATATCACTTAGGGTTCTTACAGGACCCTGGTGGCACATTCAAGTTGAAATAATTGAAGGTAATTTAATAAAGGAACTATTATAAAAGGTATGGACAGGGTGTTGGGAAAACCCCAAGGTGGTTTTATAGCTTTGGGTACTGGCTGTCTACCTTATCAGTGTGCAAGAAGAACTGAATGAATCTGGAATAGAATATAAAGTAGAAAATGTATAAAAAGAGTCACATGCACCAGACTCTGAACTTCAGTGATGACTCTCACAAAAACAGAGGAATAAATACCCCAAACTAACATGTCTTCCCCCGTCTAGCCTCTTCCCCCAATACACAAACCCTATCAGAAACAAAGTGTCAAGGAAGTTCACCAGTGTAGTAAATATGACCTAGCCTGGTACAACTCAGGGCAGGACAGAGAAGGACAGAGAAGAGTCTGGGAAGCAAAACAGGCACTACAGGCATATGTGGTCAAAACAGTCCTCTCTGAGTGGGAAGAATAGTTAAGCAGAGATCTGGGCTAGACAAAGGAGGGACAGCATACTAGTTATCTGGGGGAAGCTCTTACAAAACTGAGGGAACACAAATTTTTAAAGTGCTTAGCATGTCATTTCCCAAAAGTACATTTTGCTTTTAATAAAACGCTCCCTCTCCTCACAGTTGCTGATCTGCTGTAGTCGGCCCTCACCTCCAGAGATCGCCCATGACGCTTTGAACTAAGCTCACCAAAAATACACGTTCTGAACCAGAAAAGTCTTGACTTTGCCTTTATGTCTCTGACCTATACCACATATTTAACACTATTTTTCTTAGCTTTCCTCTTGTATCCATATCCTTCCAATGTTATCATTACTTTGATGCTAGCTCCCCCTCTGTATCGCTGATAATACATTTTCTATTTTATTGCCTCATTCCCCCAAGGTCCTACACTTGGACCTTTCTCCTATCATTAAATTTTTACTTGCTTTATATTATCAATTTTCTTTCCTTCTCTTCTCTATATGGTGAATCAGAACATAGAGGGAGGATGGATGGATAGACGGATGGATGGATGGGTGGGTGGGTGGATGGATGGATGGAGAAAGGGAGAGAGAGAGAGAGAACTGAATTACTGTAAAAGACTAACACAGGCCTTTAAAGTGGCCTGCTTGATCTCTCATCCTCAATATTTCTACAATGGAAACAACCATCACCTTCTTTTTGTTTGCTCCCAGTTCCGCTGAATGGCAGCAGCAATGTTTAAACTATCACCGCTTAAAATTTTTGTATCTTCAAATCTTTCTATTCTCAAGCTAACTTTTCCAACAAATAGCCATGTTATCAACATATCTACAGTGGAACTAACCATCTCCACCATTTGTTCTGCTCTTCCTCCTGAGTTATCACAGTGAATGGCAACATATTCTTCTGTTTCTCATATATCTGCAACATTTTCAGCTCATCTCTTTCAGTAAATTGTAATGTCCTATTTTGTCTTTTGGATTCATATACCTCTTTCAGTTCCCACTATTATCACTCTAACTTAACTCTTCATAATTCTCACCAGTATAATGGATGATATTTTTCATTTCCACATAACTAACATGTAGGAGCCCAGGACTGATCAGGCGGGTCCTTGCTGCTAAGACCTGGGTGGATAGTAGTAGACGGTTAATACTAGTAGGACCAGTACCATCATGGTAACATACCCACCCTGAAATAGGGAGAGAGAATTTCAAGTTACACAATTGTAAACTGAAGGAGTTGTTGACAGTTATTGGGTAAAGGAGTTGGTTGTAGATGAAACCCTGATCCAATTCCCTGAGTTCATGGGTTGGTGCCTCTGATGACCATTTCTGGACGTATGTGTCACAGTGGTCATGAGCAATATGGCAAGAGATCAGACGTGTCTATTATTTTATGCATTCATTCAGAAAGTATAATTTGAGTGTCCAACACATTCCAAGGTCATGTGATAAAGAATAATTGAGGGTATGTCCTACTTTAAATGGAGTGGTTGAAGGGAAGGTCTTTCTGCAGAGTAACATTTTATACTTGCACTGTAAAGATAAGAATGAGTGTGAGAAGAAAAGAGAGTACCCTACGAAATGTAACAGTCTCCTTCTAATGTTTTTCCCTTTCTTACTTCTCTCATTAATATAGAATTTGTCCCTAGAGTCAATGTTCATAATGATAACAATGATGGTGATAGTGATATCGAATGTAACAATGATGGTGTTAA
>NW_012103354.1:3086568-3091740 GCF_000951045.1 Mandrillus leucophaeus
CTGGCTGTCTACCTTATCAGTGTGCAAGAAGAACTGAATGAATCTGGAATAGAATATAAAGTAGAAAATGTATAAAAAGAGTCACATGCACCAGACTCTGAACTTCAGTGATGACTCTCACAAAAACAGAGGAATAAATACCCCAAACTAACATGTCTTCCCCCGTCTAGCCTCTTCCCCCAATACACAAACCCTATCAGAAACAAAGTGTCAAGGAAGTTCACCAGTGTAGTAAATATGACCTAGCCTGGTACAACTCAGGGCAGGACAGAGAAGAGTCTGGGAAGCAAAACAGGCACTACAGGCATATGTGGTCAAAACAGTCCTCTCTGAGTGGGAAGAATAGTTAAGCAGAGATCTGGGCTAGACAAAGGAGGGACAGCATACTAGTTATCTGGGGGAAGCTCTTACAAAACTGAGGGAACACAAATTTTTAAAGTGCTTAGCATGTCATTTCCCAAAAGTACATTTTGCTTTTAATAAAACGCTCCCTCTCCTCACAGTTGCTGATCTGCTGTAGTCGGCCCTCACCTCCAGAGATCGCCCATGACGCTTTGAACTAAGCTCACCAAAAATACACGTTCTGAACCAGAAAAGTCTTGACTTTGCCTTTATGTCTCTGACCTATACCACATATTTAACACTATTTTTCTTAGCTTTCCTCTTGTATCCATATCCTTCCAATGTTATCATTACTTTGATGCTAGCTCCCCCTCTGTATCGCTGATAATACATTTTCTATTTTATTGCCTCATTCCCCCAAGGTCCTACACTTGGACCTTTCTCCTATCATTAAATTTTTACTTGCTTTATATTATCAATTTTCTTTCCTTCTCTTCTCTATATGGTGAATCAGAACATAGAGGGAGGATGGATGGATAGACGGATGGATGGATGGGTGGGTGGGTGGATGGATGGATGGAGAAAGGGAGAGAGAGAGAGAGAACTGAATTACTGTAAAAGACTAACACAGGCCTTTAAAGTGGCCTGCTTGATCTCTCATCCTCAATATTTCTACAATGGAAACAACCATCACCTTCTTTTTGTTTGCTCCCAGTTCCGCTGAATGGCAGCAGCAATGTTTAAACTATCACCGCTTAAAATTTTTGTATCTTCAAATCTTTCTATTCTCAAGCTAACTTTTCCAACAAATAGCCATGTTATCAACATATCTACAGTGGAACTAACCATCTCCACCATTTGTTCTGCTCTTCCTCCTGAGTTATCACAGTGAATGGCAACATATTCTTCTGTTTCTCATATATCTGCAACATTTTCAGCTCATCTCTTTCAGTAAATTGTAATGTCCTATTTTGTCTTTTGGATTCATATACCTCTTTCAGTTCCCACTATTATCACTCTAACTTAACTCTTCATAATTCTCACCAGTATAATGGATGATATTTTTCATTTCCACATAACTAACATGTAGGAGCCCAGGACTGATCAGGCGGGTCCTTGCTGCTAAGACCTGGGTGGATAGTAGTAGACGGTTAATACTAGTAGGACCAGTACCATCATGGTAACATACCCACCCTGAAATAGGGAGAGAGAATTTCAAGTTACACAATTGTAAACTGAAGGAGTTGTTGACAGTTATTGGGTAAAGGAGTTGGTTGTAGATGAAACCCTGATCCAATTCCCTGAGTTCATGGGTTGGTGCCTCTGATGACCATTTCTGGACGTATGTGTCACAGTGGTCATGAGCAATATGGCAAGAGATCAGACGTGTCTATTATTTTATGCATTCATTCAGAAAGTATAATTTGAGTGTCCAACACATTCCAAGGTCATGTGATAAAGAATAATTGAGGGTATGTCCTACTTTAAATGGAGTGGTTGAAGGGAAGGTCTTTCTGCAGAGTAACATTTTATACTTGCACTGTAAAGATAAGAATGAGTGTGAGAAGAAAAGAGTACCCTACGAAATGTAACAGTCTCCTTCTAATGTTTTTCCCTTTCTTACTTCTCTCATTAATATAGAATTTGTCCCTAGAGTCAATGTTCATAATGATAACAATGATGGTGATAGTGATATCGAATGTAACAATGATGGTGTTAAAGGTAACAGCAACTGATACAGTAAAATTCCCATGAGAGCAGAGACCATGTGTCTATTGTTTGATGCTTTATCCTCAGCATCTATCACAGTATCAGGCACAACATTGATATTCAATAAATATTTGTTGGATGAACAGAAGTATGAATGAAAGATGATGGTAATGACTAGGAGTGGTTCAATTCAGTTGAGCTGATGACAGTGTATTATGTACCTCAAAACTAGAGACTGTCAATATTTGTCAGCTTCAATTGCTTTTAAGGAAATGAACCATTCCAGTGATATCGTATCTCAATTAATTTTCACCTTATTCTGTTGAGCATTATCACCTAGTATTTAGCACATTGTTAATTATCACTTTGTAACACTTTGTAAAGTGTGAAAAATCCTGCTGCACGGATTCCTCTTTTCCACTAATTGTGTTTCACTCCAACCCAGCCAACACAAGTAGAAAATAAAGCATTTACAATAACATAACTAAAATAAAGTGAATACAACGTTTATTCTTAAAAAATAGCATGCCAATAACTCCTCTGCAAGCACTGATAAAAGACAAAGAGGTGTTATGAAGAATAAATGTTTCATTGAAAAATCTATAATAATGTATTAGGAAAAAGAGCAAGGTGGGCTTGCAAGATGAGTGTGATTGCACATGCACAGAATTCGTCCTAATTGGCCTAGGTAATATTTATTTTTTTATTTATAATTTTATTTTTAAATTTGATTGGATTTTGAGTATTCAGGACAAAGGCATATGAGATGATGGGGAGCAATATCTGATTTTTTTACTGTACTCCCACTCACTATCCCTACTGCTTACCACAATGCCAAATCAATTGTATTTATATATCTATAATCTGATACTAATACAGGAGAAGGTAAAATAACAGCTTTGAAGTCAATAACTCATACAGGATTCAAATATGAACTATGCAATTGGCTATCGCAGTGACCCTGGGCAAATTATGTACCATCTCAATTTCAGCATAATTATAAAACTAAATTACACTCAGCAGAAAGTAGATACCCATTGGATACCAGTTGCTGACTGCTTTCTACATCCAACACAATGTCATATTAGAGTAATTGCTGAGCAACAGATAAGACAAAATCTGATAGTTTTAGCTACTCAAATAAGCTCTCAAATTTACCATCCTTTATAACTCGTGACAGATTTTACTAGATGCATTAGGTTGTAAAACATAGGCCTTGCCATTAATTACAATCTATAAATAGATATGATCTTATGCACCAGTAATTCTGAATCAATGTTTATTAAAAACCAGTAAGAAAATATTCTAAAAAAGTGTAACTTTTAGTCTAATTCTTTGTAATCATTTTGTGCAATCATAAAACAATGCATAAATGTTTATATGATTAATATTATATAATTATGCATGAAAAAAATTTTGTTACATTTTCGAAAGCGTCATCTCTCTCACCAATGCACTTTTACCTCGTGTTTTTCCATTCAGCCCCAGGAATACACATCATCCATACTTTCTTACAGAATTGTTACAGAGAACAGAGGCAAGCCAAACCTTATTCCTGATCTGTGAATATCCACACATTGAAAGAATCAGAGATTCCAAGTTCAGAGAATATACAATCTGACGAGTTACAGGAATGATAAATACCTATGTCATAAACGATATATTTGCAAGCATATTTGATTAACTATAGTTGATTTCTTGCACCACAAGTCATTAATGTTTGTAACAGCTGGATAAAAGTGAAGATTTGGGAGACTAGGTTTTTGTTTGGCCAGGAAAAGAAACCATTCCTAGAGTTGAATCTGGGGAGAGAAAAACTTATAAACCCTCAGATAGGTTTGGAGATTTGAGAGAAAAGGGGACCTTAAGTTACTTGCGGATTGAGACCTCTAGATCTCCCTGCCATTCTCTGTGCATTAGAAATAGTAGAATAAAACTTGCTATGTAAGATGTTTTCAAGGATGAGCTCAATGCTCCCTTATAAAAATTGTGTGTGCAATGTAAGAAGCAACATGTTGTTTTCTGTGTGTTCTAGACAAGAGCAGCATTGGCAGAGAGACTTGGCAAACCTGGGGAGGCCATGCCACTGGTACTAGAAAGAAGTAGCCATTATCTGCATGAGCCAATAACCTGGTAGAAGTGTGAGGGTGCTGCAGTAAATGACATAAGGTTATGTGACAACCAAGATCCAAGTGTTTCCTTTCTCAGCACAAAGGGCAGGCTGCCATGCAGTTTCCTGGAAACTCAAAGAAAAGATCTGAGAAAACAGGTATATAGTTCCTGAATTGAACAAGTTTACTAATCAGTTACTGGGACCGGAAATCAATCATAGAACTTGTTTTAAAGAAATTTACAGGTTGCATTTTTTGAACAACAAAGTTGGTCTTGTGATATCCATACCTGACGTATAACTGAAAATCAAAAACTGTTGCCATGTGTAAAGTAGAAAACATAACAATCTATGGATGATAGTGTTAGACTTTGTCTCCACCCAAATCTCATCTTGAATTGTAATCTCCGTAATCCCCATAATCCCCACATGTCAAGGGAGAGACCAGGTGGAGGTAAATGAATCATGGGAGCAGTTTCCCCCATACTGTTCTCATGATTGTGAGTGAGTCCTCACCAGATCTGATGGTTTTATAAGGGTCTCTTCCCTCTTCGCTCAGCACCTCTCCTTCCTGCCGCCTCGCTTCCCTTTTGCCTTCTGCCATAATTGTAAGTTTCCTGAGGCCACCTCAGCCATGCTGAACCATGTGTCAATTAATCCTCTTTCCTTTATAAATTACTGAGTTTTGGGAAGTTCTTTATAGCAGTATAAAAATGGGCTAATACAATGGACTTTTGATTTTAGCTCTGAAATATAAAAAGCTTGAAAGTTGTCACTTTCATTCTAACAACTAGAAATAGCAAAGAAAAAACTAGACAATTTTTCTTAGACAAATTGAGTTCACAAAACAAACTGCCACTCGAAAATATGAACAGGTGGGTAAAACCAGAGAGCTGCTGTCAAGATCTGTTTACCTGGAACAGAAGACAGTGGAACAATAAATTGATAGACTTAAATGATAATTTTGATAAATTGTTGGACTAGCATAGGAGTAAGAAAACCCTGAGGTT
>NW_012103354.1:3091790-3102786 GCF_000951045.1 Mandrillus leucophaeus
ATATATTTGCAAGCATATTTGATTAACTATAGTTGATTTCTTGCACCACAAGTCATTAATGTTTGTAACAGCTGGATAAAAGTGAAGATTTGGGAGACTAGGTTTTTGTTTGGCCAGGAAAAGAAACCATTCCTAGAGTTGAATCTGGGGAGAGAAAAACTTATAAACCCTCAGATAGGTTTGGAGATTTGAGAGAAAAGGGGACCTTAAGTTACTTGCGGATTGAGACCTCTAGATCTCCCTGCCATTCTCTGTGCATTAGAAATAGTAGAATAAAACTTGCTATGTAAGATGTTTTCAAGGATGAGCTCAATGCTCCCTTATAAAAATTGTGTGTGCAATGTAAGAAGCAACATGTTGTTTTCTGTGTGTTCTAGACAAGAGCAGCATTGGCAGAGAGACTTGGCAAACCTGGGGAGGCCATGCCACTGGTACTAGAAAGAAGTAGCCATTATCTGCATGAGCCAATAACCTGGTAGAAGTGTGAGGGTGCTGCAGTAAATGACATAAGGTTATGTGACAACCAAGATCCAAGTGTTTCCTTTCTCAGCACAAAGGGCAGGCTGCCATGCAGTTTCCTGGAAACTCAAAGAAAAGATCTGAGAAAACAGGTATATAGTTCCTGAATTGAACAAGTTTACTAATCAGTTACTGGGACCGGAAATCAATCATAGAACTTGTTTTAAAGAAATTTACAGGTTGCATTTTTTGAACAACAAAGTTGGTCTTGTGATATCCATACCTGACGTATAACTGAAAATCAAAAACTGTTGCCATGTGTAAAGTAGAAAACATAACAATCTATGGATGATAGTGTTAGACTTTGTCTCCACCCAAATCTCATCTTGAATTGTAATCTCCGTAATCCCCATAATCCCCACATGTCAAGGGAGAGACCAGGTGGAGGTAAATGAATCATGGGAGCAGTTTCCCCCATACTGTTCTCATGATTGTGAGTGAGTCCTCACCAGATCTGATGGTTTTATAAGGGTCTCTTCCCTCTTCGCTCAGCACCTCTCCTTCCTGCCGCCTGGCTTCCCTTTTGCCTTCTGCCATAATTGTAAGTTTCCTGAGGCCACCTCAGCCATGCTGAACCATGTGTCAATTAATCCTCTTTCCTTTATAAATTACTGAGTTTTGGGAAGTTCTTTATAGCAGTATAAAAATGGGCTAATACAATGGACTTTTGATTTTAGCTCTGAAATATAAAAAGCTTGAAAGTTGTCACTTTCATTCTAACAACTAGAAATAGCAAAGAAAAAACTAGACAATTTTTCTTAGACAAATTGAGTTCACAAAACAAACTGCCACTCGAAAATATGAACAGGTGGGTAAAACCAGAGAGCTGCTGTCAAGATCTGTTTACCTGGAACAGAAGACAGTGGAACAATAAATTGATAGACTTAAATGATAATTTTGATAAATTGTTGGACTAGCATAGGAGTAAGAAAACCCTGAGGTTGAAACAGTGTTAGAGGGATTCCCAGACTTTTGGGAGTTTTATCTCCAGGAACCCCATGGAACCTCACTAGATTCTCATAATGAAGATCTGAGAGGTATCCTCTCTTGGCTCTGGCAAGTGGATGGGAAGAGTAATAGTTATTAAATACTCCTACAGCATTCTCTCTAACGAAAGGCTTCCTCTCCAAGAGAACATACTTTACCTGAGCTTTGTTTAATGTGGAGGAAAGTAAATCACTTAACTCCAGGCCTCTTCTAGCCTTCCTTTCTCACCTAAGGCTAAGCAAAAAGTTTAGAAACACTTGTGACTGTCACGGCCCAGAGAAACAGGACTATTAACAGACTAACCTTTGATAATATGATTATAGACGATAGAATGCTCCCCTCCTTTGCACCTTACTACCATGCCAGTAGAGCTACAGCATAATAACAGTGTGTTGCAACTGAAAGCACTGCAGGATACAGTTGTTCTATGAGGGGAGCTACTTAGGGAAGATCAAAGTTAAGAGGGAAAGGAAAAGAAGGACACTAGAAGACTTTGGAGGCTTTAGGATCTACAGCCACAACAAACATTGAAAACATCCCATTACTGACCAGATTAATATAAATTCTCACACTAATGATCTACTTTCCTTAGTTACCATTATCCAATACAGTGTGTCCATCTTTTTAAAAAAGTTTCAAGGCATGCCAAAAAGTAAGAGAAAAAGAGTCAGAAAAAGCAAACATAATGTGGAGTTGAAATTATCAAATAAAGAATTTTAAATAACTATGATTAATATATTAAGGGCTCTAATGGAAAAGTAGACAGCATGTAAGAACAGATGGTTAATGTAAGCAGAGAGATGGAAGCTCTAAAAAATAATTAAAGGAAGTGATAAGCAAAGACATTGTAAAAGATGAATAATTTAATACTTTCAGACTGGACATGGCCAATAAAGTAATTCATGAGCTTGAAGATAGGTCAATAGAAATTCCTTAAACTGAAAAACAAAGAAAAAAAAAAAAAAACCCAGAACATCCACCAAGAAATGTGGGAGAATTTTAAAAGGTGCAAATGACATATAATTCATAAATTTAGAATAAAAATTTTAGAATAAAAAGAAAAAGTAGAGCAGAAGAAATATGACTAAGGACTTCAAAAAGTTTTACACATAGGCATGTCATATTCAAACAGCAGAACACCAAAAGCAAAGAAAAAGTCTTGAAGAAACTAGAGAGGAAGGAAAAACAACTTAGTTACAGAGCAAATACGATAAGAATTACAGTGAACTTCTCAGTAGAAGTCCTGTAAGCAAGAACAGAGTGGAGTCCAATATTTAAAGTATTGGAAGAAAAATCACCAAACTAAAATTTTATATTAAATTGTTCTTCAAAAATAAAGGAGAAATTTAACCTTTCTCAGACAAACAAAAACTGAAGGAGTTTACTATCAGCAGACATGTCCTCCAAGAAATGTTAAAAGAGGTTATTCAGAGAGGAGGACAATGATATAGGTAAGAAACTTTATGTAAAGAAATATATGAGAGGAGGAATACATAAAGATATTTTCTTTCTTATTCTTAATTTACCTAAAAGATAACTGATGGTTTAGATTAATAATAGTAACGATGCATTGAATGATCATAGCATATAGATAAATAAAAGGAATAACAACAATGGTCATAAAGGACAGGAGGAAGAAATTGGGAATATCTTTATTAGGAAACTGGGCAATACATGATCTGGTATAGTATTATTTGAAGCTAGCTTAGTAAAAAATTGTGTATTGAAAACTCTAGGAAAAACACTAATATATTTTAAAGTCTGTTTTATATGCTAGGAGAGGAGATAGAATCATATAAAACATTCAATTTGAACCAGATAAATCAGAAAAACACGGGGTGGGAGGGAACAAAGAAAAAATACAATTAATAAAAAATTAATCAGAAGATATTAAATAACTGCAAATTATGATCATCAAAATATAAAGACACCATCAGAGTGGATAAAAAAATAAAGATGCCATCATATATTTGGTCTGCAAGAAACTGATTTCAAATATAAAAGATAGGCTAAATGTAACTGATGGAGAATGACATTCCACGCTTATGGTGAATCAGAAGAAAGCTGGAGTACTAAACTAGTTTCGGACACATGAGGCTTCAGAAAAAGGAAATTATGGAGGATTAAGAGAGGCATTATATATCAAAAAGGAGTCAATTCCTCAAGAAATAATCCTAAAGGTGTATGAACCTAACAACTGAATATCAAATTACAGACTGATGGAAAAGAAATAGATAGAAATATATAAACTTGCTATTGTAATTGGAGATTCAACATCCTCTTTCAGTAAGGGATACATCAAGCAGATATAAAACTGGTAAGGGTATAGTTGACCTGAACAGTACTATCAATCAACTTGATCTAATTGACATTTTATAAAACACTTCATACAGCAACAGGATGGAATAGTCACCAAGATAAAACACATTCTGAACCATGTGTTCTTCAACAAATTTAAAAGAATAGATGTTCTTTTAAATGTTACTTCAGCAAATTTAAAAGAATAGAAATAATGCAAATTATGGTATCAGCCCAAAATAAAATTAAACTGAAAATTAATATATATTGAAAATATATCTGGAAAGCCCCCAATTATTTAGAGATAAAACACAGACACTTCTAACATGGGTCAGAAGTCTCAAGAAATATGTAAGCGTTCTATTTTAAATTAAAATAAAAGTATACCATTAAATTTTGTGAGATGCAGAAAAATCAGTACTTAGAGATAAATTTGTAGCATTAAATTTATGAATTAGAAAACATTGAACATTTTAAATAATATAACTTCCATATTAGGAAAATAAAGAAGAACAATTCAAGCTATAGCAAGCAAACAGGAAAAAAAAAAAAGTAAATAAAAATTAGAGCAGACCTCAATGAAATTGAAAAAAGAAAAAGAAAAATCAATAAACTCTAAAGTCAATTCTTTGAAAATTTCAGTTAAAAGTGGTAGAAGTGTTGTACTTCTAATCAAGCTAACCAAGAAAAAAAGAAGATACAAATAACAGTGTTAGAAACAAAAGAGACGTCATAACTTAGACCATTCAGGGTTCTGTAACAAAATGCCTTAGACTAGGTAATTTTAAAACAACAGAAATATAAAATGTATTTAATACAGTTGTGAAACTGCGAAGCCCAAGATCAAGGTGTCAGCTGATTCAGTGCCTGGTGAAGACTCGCTCTCTGCTTTGAAGCTGGTGCTTTCTTGTGGAGTCCTCACATGGTAGAAGGGTGCAAGACCACTCACTTCAATCTGTTTTATGACAGAACTAATCCCATTCATGAAGATGGAGCCCTCGTGGTTTAATCATTCCACAAAAGCCCCATTTCTCAATATTATCCTACTAGATATTAGGCAGAGATAGAATGCTATGCTCTTCTCACATACAAAATACATTCATTCCATCTCAATAGCCCTTAAATCTTAGCTTGTTCCATAACAAATTCAGAAGTCTAAAGTCCTAAGTTTTATCTAAATCAGATGTGAATGAGACTCAAATATGTGATTAATTATAAAGGAAATTCCCTTTCAGCTGTGGGCTCGTGGTATCAAGCAAATCCTGTTTTCAAAATAGAGTAGTGGGATAAGCATAGGATGAAGATTTTCATTCCAAAAGGGAGAAGTAGGAAAGAATAAAATAACAGGTCCTGATCAAATCCAAAAGCCAACAAAGCAAACATAAAATCTTAATGTTCAAGAATAATTTTTGTGTCAAAGTCCTGCTTTTCTTGACATACCTGGGTGGGGATTGGAACCCCACGATTTTAAGGGGCTTTATCCCAATAGTTTCGCTCAGTGCTAAAACTCTGAGTTGGAAAGTTGTGCCTGTGACTTATGCAGAGAGTGTACCCTAGTTGAAAAAGTCCTTTCCTACAGGAGTACTGGCTAATCATTCTATTACTGCTATAAATTCACACTAGAGTTGTAAAATGAAACAAATGAATAGCAAGTGGTGAAAGGTTTCTCAGTGCTGGAGGGGAAGTTTACAGACATGTAAGAACTCTAGAATGATCTATGAGGCGCAATGAGTTAATATTGGCATCAATATAAACTCATGTTTACGTTAATATAGATAGAGGTGGTTATAGATAGGAACATATATATATCTCCGTAAGTTAATATATATCCATGAGTTAATATACATATACATTTTCTTGCCTTCTCAGCTTAGAGGGTATAGAAGCACCACCACCTCAGTAGACACAAGCATACTATTTAGATCTTGTTTTCTAATACCATTCTCCAATGAAAGGAACCAGATCTCATTAAAGATTAGACTGATTCTAAGACTAAGGTATTATAGAGAGAAAATAAACCTCCAGTATCCTGTAATGCAGAAAGTAAAATAGTGTTAAAAATCACAATAATGGCAATATGTGATTTTATGTCAAAGATACACACAAGTCAATTGAAAAAGCTCCCAATAACCAACGGTGGAATAAATTGAGCAACAAAATAAAGTTTTATTGTATTATAGCCCAAAATATAAAAATCTGTGAATCCATACAATGTGAATAAATGATTGAGGTAGGAAGATCTCTTGAGCATGGGAGGTCAAGGCTTCAGTGAGCTGTGACCACACTACTTCGCTCCAGCCTGGGGGACTATACAGAAGGACAAGCGGGGTGGGTGGCAGAGATCCTGTCTCAATAATAATAATAAGTTATTGAATTTTTTTTTTTTTTTGGAGGCGGAGTCTTGCTCTATCGCCTAGACTGCAGTGCAGTGGCGCGATCTCGGTTCACCGCAAGCTCCGCCTCCCGGGTTCACGCCATTCTCCTGCCTCAGCTTCCCGAGTAGCTGGGACTACAGGTGCCCGCCACCTCGCCCGGTTAATTTTTTGTATTTTTAGTTAGAGATGGGGTTTCATCATGTTAGCCAGGATGGTTTCGATTTCCTGACCTTGTGATCCACCCGCCTCGGCCTCCCAAAGTGCTGGGATTACAGGTGTGAGCCACTGCGCCTGGCCCATGAATACATTTTTTAAATGGCCGGAATAGACAGCTCTCTTACGACCATTCCAGATAACTTATATAGATACTTTGCTATTAAGGAGATGGAAAATAACTCTTCACTCTCTTAAGCGTGGGCTGTGTATACTGACTTCCTTCCACAGAGTACAGTATGAAAGAGTCAATAGTCACTTTACAGTGGAGAAACCTGAGAAACACTGCTTCAGGTAGGCATCAAGGTTCACATCGATAGTGATGTCATGTTGAGAACACGCTCCCTTGATATCACATGAGAAAATGGCACTTTAAATTTTTGGTTCTCCTCTCAAAAGCACATAACTTGCTTTCTCACTCTAGCCTTGAGAAAAATGCCAGACAAATCTCTATTGAGGTACAATTTACAGAATGCTTGACCAATTCTCAACAATTGTCAAGGTCATCAAAAACTTAAAAGTCTGTAAAACTGTTAGAATTAATGGGTGTCTAAGGATCTTTAACTACTAAATGTAATACGATATCCTGAAACAGAAAAAGAGCATTAGGTAAAAACTAAGAAAACATGAATAATACACAAACCAAATGTATCAAATTTGGTTCATTCATTGTAACAAATGTGCCATTCTAATAAAAAAAAGTTAATTATAGTGGAAACCAAATGGGAGTTATATAAGAACTCAAACAATATCTAAAACTGTTCTAAGTTAACACTTTATTAAAACACACAATAAAAGAGTGACATGTACAATTTAACATGCTTAATGGCATAAATGCTAAAATGTATCACTTTAATAGTAAAGTTATCGTAATCTAGTTTTGCACTTTAACTATATTCACATTTTTTCTGGACAAAAATATTTTTCAAATTATTTTAATTAAAATGAAAATTTTTTTATCGCTAAATAAATAAAACATGTTTCATATACTGTAATACAATTCCAATGCATTATTTGCAAGCAGAAAAATCAACCATTATGCTAACCCCAAACAGTGCCAGGAAGCAATACACTCTAATTAGATTTATCTGTTAATTTTCTAAACTTGTTTTCTTGGAGATAAGTTCAGCAATAAAGTACAATTGAAATTAGATGCTTATCTAATTAATAAAACACATTATTTAGTGGCCATTTGCTACTACATTTAATACTGATTATCTTTTCACTGATGGAAACTAAATACTATACTCACTATATAAATACATACACATACACATTTTATCTCTCATATATATACATGTAAGAGAGATGAAGGTAAATATACATATACGTATATATATACATACATGTAACATAACATCTATCTATAACACATATATATAGTTACTGCTGGCAGTTATGGTTTAGTACTTTATGTTGCTTTATAACATCAATCCAAAAAATGTGTAGGGGGGTGTGTGTGTGTCTATATTTATACAAATGCACAGTGAATATTGAAATAATTGTATTAAAATACTGCATTATTGAACTGTGATTAAATGAACATGGTTGTGAGACATGGGAGAAGAAGATCTTATTTAATCCTCTGTTGGCATTGTGCAGCCTGAATTAAAGAAGCCTTCATGTGTTAGCATTGATTTTTTTGTAGGCTAGAACTAACCTATTTCAAGTCAATAAGAATAAGAGCAACTATTTGTAGAACATTCATAATGCGTCTCTTGCTCTCTATATTAACAGTATTTTCTGGAATTATTTTCCATTTTTTTATATTCTTTTCCATGGTTGACATATAATAATTGTAAATTGAAACTCGAGACGTCAGGGAATTGCCCAAAGAAACAAGATACTCAGTGTCAGAGTACAGATTGAATCCTAGGTTTCTCTAATGGTAAAGTCCACTTAACAATATATTACAATTTCTTCTCAGTATCCTAACTGGGTAAAAATAGGTGGGCAGTGATCTTAAGTGATATTGATTTGGTTTGGCTTACATTTCTCTGTGTGAACTGTTGATTATTAAGGTATTGTTACCTAGAGATGAATGATTTGTTATTAGCAAATACCAGCATCATCCTGTTTCCTCTCTTGGAATTCCATACCAAAGTTTCTCTTTTTATTTGTATTTTCTTGTACAAAAAATAATGAGTCATTTTTTGGTTTCGCAACCCCATGTGAATATTGGAAAGTTTTGAGAGTTGAAAGATTCATGCAGCATATATCCCAAAAGAAAACCTATCAATGAGATTAAAATGTGTGTGTCTATACACATGTGCTGCTTCAAAACTGTGTTCTGTCCAGGCATTGCAACGTGAAAACATGTAACAGGCAATCATAATTTAAATTGTACTTTTTTGTTGTATTATGATTAATGATAAATGTCTAAATGTCTAAGTTAATATGCATAGGAAAGAATTGTATTCACCATCTTTCCTATCAGTCATTGTTCACATCTGGTTTACATAATTTTTTTTTTTTTTTTGTGAGACAGAGTTTTGCTGTTGTTACCCAGGCTGGAGTGCAGTGGCACAATCTCAACTCACTGCAACCTCCGCCACCTGGGTTCAAGCGATTCTCCTGCCTCAGCCTCCCGAGTAGCTGGGACTACAGATGCACATCAGTTCTTTACACTTATGTCAGGAATATAGTTTTTTAAATCTTGTAGCAAATTATACTTCATATTCATACATAAAATTTATCCATCCCTAGACTAAAAGAGAAAGAAAAGAGGGCCAGTAGTTGAGGGGAAGCTATCATGTTTGCTACATGTTCATTGCTTGTGTCTTCTAATTTCATTTTAGTAATTTTTGCATGAAGAAATTAGGCTATTATAATTCCATTTAAATCATGTCTATCTGACCCTCCAAAACATGCCAATTTCAACATACACGTGTTTATTGAAACCAATGAATTTGTTAAAAGAAAGCTAGATTTGACATTTTCCAAATGCCCTTCTCTTCTCTTATAAAAATTTGAGACTCAATATTATTTTAAAATTTCAAAGTTTCTGATAGAAATACTAAATAAAGAAAACATAAAGGCAATTGTGCCTATCCTCTCATTCTTCAGCTTTGGAGAATTTCCTTTATAGCGGTCACATTTTAAATATTGAATCCTTTTTGACTATCAAAGTTGGATCTAACTCCAGTCTTCCAGCTATAAAGTATACTTCCAATATTCATAACCCCCTATGTAACCACTGAGAGCAAGCTGACTTAGAAAATATAAGTGACAGCTACCACTGATGAGTGCCTGCTGCACATTAATGGTGCAATCTGTGATCAAGAGCTTGGTCATCAGTTTTAGCAACTTGGAACCACTAATTATTCATATAGACGTAATCCATTCCTAGACAAACTCTAAGAAACTAACAAACTAAAATACTTCTGTGTTAATTTACAATGGGATGTAAAATGTGGCAGAATCACCAGATCTATTTTTCCATTTATTTTACTACGTATGTATTGATGAAAAGTTCAAAGCGTGAAGATGGACATTGTAGATAACACACTTGGATACCACTCAGTTAATCACAGTCGAGATTCTGGGGCTCTGAGGCAGAATTGAGGAAATGGCTAAAAAGATAGATCAGTCAATGTTGGGGAGCTCTTGAATAGCAGAATGATAAATTATGACAATTTATTTGACAATTAGAAGATGTTGAAAGTTGTGGACTAGGAAAATTATATGATTAGAATTACATGTCAGGAAAATTGATTTTGCAGATATGTTAGAGTCCTAAATATTTTTTTTCTGACTAAGATTGATTTTACCATATTCTTGGGAAAGTGCCCTATTCTTTAGAAAGCCACCCCATCCATAGTAATAAAAGTGCCTTCAGTAGGTTGAAAGAGAAAAGCATTAGCTCCTAGACCTGTTGATGTTATTAGCATGGTCAAGACAAGAGGGATAAAATCCTCCTGGGGGAGACACTGAAGGGGATAGGTTCTAAGTAATTAGTCAAGTGAAAAGCTACATGGAGACAGGGAAATGGACAATGAAAGGATGGTTCATTTGGGAGATAGAAAAATGTGGTAGTTTTGACAAATTTGACGATATGATATCTGTTGGGGAAAAAGTCATTTAGAAAACCAGGATATAATCCTTGCCCCACCAAGCAGTTGTGTGACCTTAAATGAGTCCTCTACCTTCTCTATTGTATAAATGTTTCACTGCGACATGATGGGGCAGAAAAAGACTGCCCCTCTCTAAGTTTCATCTGGATCTAAGATTCATGCTATAACTGAAATGACCATTTTTATTTTATCACAGAAAATTCAATTTCTTGGATGATTACTTATTATTTGAGATCCTTATGTGAGCATAAAGTTCATTTCATACACTATTACAGAAACATTCTAATTAAACCTTAGAACACAGAAACATAGCATTAAGTGCAATTCTCATAGCAAAAACTGGGAATGACTATTTCACAATACAGTGATTAATGCACTACTACTGCTAGTCAGCACCTCCTCATCCTTTACCCTTGACTTCCACCTCTCATTCCTCCTGGGGCTGCAGGGCCCCAAATATAGACTTAATGAAGTCTTAATCCTATGACTATAGGATAGGCTTTAAAAAGGTCTTTGTTTTATACTCTGATG
>NW_012103354.1:3103316-3106969 GCF_000951045.1 Mandrillus leucophaeus
TTTCTTCCAGTGTGCCAATCCCTGAGAATGAAATCTAGATAACCAAGAGTACTTCCAGAACCAGAAATTTTCAACACATTTGCATCTCATCCATGTTGTAAATGATATCATCAACACAGTGCTCAAGTGCGGTAAAATTGAAAGAGTTCAGGAAAAGAGCCAATTTCCTGATAGATGGCTGGTGACTACCTTTTCTGATCATGTTTGGAAGTTGTACTCTGATTCTGAGACTGGGCTCTACTTTGTTTATTTTTGGTTCTCTCAATTTGAAAATTAAGAGGCTTACTTAGATCTCTCTGTATTGCTTTTCAGTTTTAATTTTTTAACTGAAATGTGTATCTTGAAAAAATTTTGTAAAGATGTTAGATGTTTTTCTCTTAGCACCAAAATACCAAAGGGAAAATTGGTCTTCTAGCCTTTAAATGGACACCCATGATGCAGATGAGTCCTTTCTATCACCGAAGCATCCATTCCATTTTTATGAAAAGAAATTTTACACTTTGTGCAAAAGGAACCAACTTGTTGGCAAGAAAATCTTGCTTCAGGTCATCACTTGAATATATACTTGGACACATTCCTCAATGTTTCTAAACTTCAGTTTAAAAATACATTAAATAGGAATTACAATGTTACCTGATTTATGATTTATAATGGGGTCATATGAGTTCTTGAATTTAACTTAGTGTCAGGCACATAAAAATTCTCATTAAATCTAAATTATTATACAGTTGGTAGAAACATTTTTTCTAGTAGCGTGTTTGTAAATGTCCATTCCATGAGCATAAGTGTACTTGTGGACATTGTTGATGCCTTCATGCAGAGACTCCTGTAAAAGTCTATATGCTCATTAATTAATCCTCAGTAGTTAGTAGTTTGCTTTTTGAAGACAGAATTTTTCCTTAAATTTGTATCACCCACCAACCCTAGCACAGGCCTCAGCGTGTCGTATGTGTTTTGTTTAATGTCTGCTTATGACATCATCTTGTCACTGTGTTAGGACTAATGGAACACATCATCTTTCTTTGAAACTTGATTTCCTGTGCAAGCTTCAACCAATTCCATCACCCTGGACTTTAATCCTGGAGAGAATATTATGAATCATTTATTCTGGAATGGAATATATGTGGCATGCCTGCTTCTTGGCAGATTTATTCATACAGCATTTTTATTCTATGGGGTCTTCACTTTGCCTTAGAAATACTTTCAGCAGAATGTCCCAGAGGTCCTTTCCAGTGCATCAGAGGAGTTTAAGCCTTCTTCACAATAGAGAGCTAATTTTCTTATTAGATGTATGTTGAAAGTGAGGCCCAGGGAACTTAAGTGACTTTCCTATGAAAATCAAGATCTCTGGTCTCATGGGCTTAGAATTATAAAATTGTGAAATTGTGGAATTTAAGATTTTGAAGGAAGAAGTGGTATTTACTAATTACTTATGTTGTATCAAGCCTTTGCATGTATAGTATGAATTCACCTTCACAGCTCCCAAATTACAAAAGTATTTTCTTATTTATAGATGAGGAAACAGCCAGTAAGCGACAGAGATAACATCCTGACCCTCAAATTCTCAAAATTATTTTTGCTTAAAACTTTCCTCCAATCATGCAATTAAACCCCCTCATTTAATAAATAAATGCCCAATTCCAAGTTTACTGAGGTGGATACTTTGTTCAAAGTTGCCTGTCAAGTTAATGGAAGGGTGGGTGCATTTCTGAGGCAGGCAGAATTCATTTGTCAGTCACAGTTAAAGTCTTGACCCTGATGTTTTCTTTCATAAAATGGAAACTTATACTTGATCTTTACTGATAATATTAGATTTATTCAAAATTAGAAATAGGTTAAAGATCTTAGTACATTTGTAAACAAATTTAGATTTGAGATCTCTTTGTGCTGGGTTTGCAGTAAACACCCTGCTTCATCTAATGTTTTGGATGCTTCTGGAAATATACTACGTGAACTATGACAATTCATTTTGTCAATGTTCTTAATTTGTCTCAATTTTTTACTACAGTGCATATTTAAGATAATGAGTCTTAGCAGGTGGATTCTCTTATTAAACAAACTGAGAGCACTACATACCCCCCCCCACACACACAAACACAAATAGGTCTGCATTTCCCTTTGGAAAATGTTGGTTGGGGCAATTTTTATGCTTTAAGGAGAGTTCTCATGTTTAATTCATCTGTCACCAAAGGGACTCACTTTAGGGATAATGAACATCAATAGAGACCTCTTCTGCAAAACATTTAGCCTAGTGAATGGTAAATTACTTTGAGCTTAAGTGACTCCACCAGTTCACTGTCTAGAGGAAGCTCAACATAATTGACGGCAGCTGAGGATCGCAGTAGACCAGTTAGCATTTTTCTCTGTCATGTTTGCAAGGAGCCTAAGTGATGTAAACTATATCTAGGCAAACTTTCTGAAGCTTTTGCCTGTGTCATTTGACATTTTGCTGAGTGATCTCTAGCCAGTCCCTCAAACCAGAAGGCAGCAAAGACAACAGTGGCAAATGGTGAGTCATAATCTACTAAAACCAAATTTGACTCCTGGTGTTTCTTAGGTTGTTATGTCAGGAAGGAAATTTTACCTCTCTAACTTTCGTTTCCATTTCCTTAAAGTTGAGATACTAATGAGGCCTAAGTAATGTTCTTTTTCCAATTAAATGTTATTCTCTGTAAAGTACCTGATACAATGTTGTGTAACAACGAACGTCCAACAAATGTTTTCTACTTGTATTACAGGGCACTATCTCTAATGCTCAAAACAACTCTGTGAGAGAGAAATCATTGTCCCCATTTCATGGATTAGAAACAACACAAATCACAAACAGAAACCCGAGCCTTAAGGTGACACCATAATTGACAAACTATTAAGCAGTCAAATCAATTCACACTCTAGTGTGTTTAGCTTCAAACCCTTTGTATTTTCCACCCCACCAAGCATGACATTACCATAATATTCAAGTAGTGGTCCTAGGAGGTAAATGAACCTGTTAGCAAGGCACCATTAGGAAGAACAGCTCAATTTTAGCCCTGCCAACATTCTGACCATTGTGTTTGGCAGACACGCTTCAGCTTCCAGATGGATAATATTGAGCCAAGCCACTAATCAGGTCAGTAGGTCAATCCTGACCAAGTGTTTTGTAGCTAATGTATTCTGGCAGATCTATCAAAATGTGGTCATGCTCAAAAGCTGGTGGTCTACAGGGGCCATTTCCAGGGGCTTTCAGTGCAGATGCAAATGTTGAGAAATGCCTGTCTTCAAACCCTCCCATGCCAAGGTCACCTTTCTCATGCTTCACGGAACAGCACTACAGGCATCGCCACATATTTGCACAAGTCTTTGAAGAAATGTAGTCTTGTTGACTAAGAGAGATTTTGGAGGACAAGTGGTGTTGTCATCTTCCAGGCAAAGTGCATATCAGAATTTTACTCATCGTGGAATAATGTAAAGCATGCCCTTTAGAGAGACAACATAGTGAAAGAACACAGTGTAAACTTGAGGCATGAGTTCATCTGATTTCATCCCTGGCTCTTGTCATTTGTGCACTTGGGAAAGTTGCTTAACTCTACTAAGCTTCGTTTCCATCATACATAACATTTCACTAATAATGTAAACATGATTGGGTTGCTATGAGTAATGAATAGAAAAAAAAA